>NC_134894.1:47718763-47726263 GCF_041734735.1 Babylonia areolata | reverse complement strand
CTGTTCAGATTTGGTCCTAGTACCTACAGGACCTTTGAAAAATTAACATGAACAACTTAAGCGACGGTTTAGGAATAAACGAAAGAAGAAACAATACAATGATTCATTGATAAATAAACTTATGAATTATGTCAAAAGCCAGCAGACATTTTGGGACACTATGCAGAAAATTTCAAAAAAAGAAAACACAGTCTTCAAATTGTATTCCTATGCATGAATGGTACCAGCATTTTGAAGATTTGTTAGAAAAGGATGGTGTAATGATCATGGAAGACAATGTATATGATGACGATGACGAAGATGCAGAGCTTATGTTTTACAGACCTATATCGAGAGAAGAAGTTGTTTTTGCAATTCGAAAACTAAAACATGGCAAATCCCCAGGTCCAGGTGGTTTGATAAGCGAGTTTTTCAAAAATTCTGGAGAATCTGTCTTAACTTTTTTAGTTATATTGTTTGCTTTTCTGTTTGACTCTGGAGTTTATCCTGACAGAGTCAGTGATTTTGCCTTTGTTTAAGAAAGGAGATTTACATGATGCTAATAACTATAGGGGTATTTCTCTGTGTGATGTCTGTAGTAAATTGTATCGTACTATTATTGATAACAGATTGCATGAGTGGATAAGCCAGAACGATATAACGGGAGAACATCAAGCCGGTTTCAAGAGAGGTTATTCCACAATTGATCATATCTTCACTTTATTAACTGGCGTTCAGAAACAGTTTGTGTATAATCAGAAGTTGTATGTTGCTTTTGTAGACTTTGAAAAAGCGTTTGATTCGATTTCTCGGAAATTGTTATGGTCTATTTTGCTGAAAAATGGAATTAAAGGCAAGTTGTATTGGTGTATAAAAAGTATGTATTGTGAAGTGAAAGCCAGAATAAGATCAGGGGCCACATTGTCGGGTTTTGTCATGTGTACTACGGGAGTTAAGCAAGGTGATGTGTGCAGCCCGGTTTTGTTCTTTTTATTTATCAACGAGTTGGCTTTAAAGATAATTGAGAATGGTGGTAATGGAGTGACTTTTGATCATGTGGAATTGTTCATGTTGCTTTTTGCAAATGATATTATTTTATTATCAACAACGGTAGTTGGTCTCCAGAGACAGTTGAACAGCTTGTATTCAGCAGCAACTAGATTAGAGCTTAAAGTAAAAAAAAAAAAAAGTGAATAAGTGAAGACTTATTCACTGTTTTTTCGAAGTTGTTTAATACTCAAGGGTCCGTCCTAGGTCCTGTTCTTTTCGTGCTGTATGCGGCTCCTGTGTCGGATGTCATCAGTCATCATGCGATGTCGCATGAGAGCTTTGCTGATGACACACAACTTTATCAGTCGGCTTCCATAGCTGAATTTGATGCACTGGTGACTCAAACACAGGAGTGCATTGCTGGCCTAAAGGACTGGATGACTCTCAACAAGCTGCAATTAAATGATGATAAGACTGAATTTATGATAACCTGTCCAAAGAAGTTTCGTCAACATCCTTCCTTTCCTGACTCTGTTCTGATCAATAGCACACCTGTTTCACTTTCTCCCTCTGTTCGCAGTCTTGGTGTAATCCTGGACCAGTCTCTTTCCTTCCAACAGCACATTTCGAATATCTGTAAAGTTGCCTATTTGGAACTGCGTAGAATCAGCTCTATCCGCCACTATCTCTCAACCGATGCAACCAAGACACTTGTATGCTCTCTGGTTCTCTCAAGATTGGATTACTGCAACTCTCTTTTGGCCGGCCTTCCCAAATACCTGTTAGACAGACTCCAAAGAATTCAGAATAACGCTGCCAGACTCATTTGCAGAGCTTCTAAATTTGACCATGTTTCTCCTCTCCTTCAGTCTCTCCACTGGTTGCCTGTTTCTGATCGAATAGACTATAAGCTATCCACTCTGACCTTTTCTGCAGTCAACGGATCTGGCCCCAAATATCTTTCTGAACTCATCCATATCTATACCCCTTCTCGCCAGCTCCGTTCTTCCTCTGATACTCGACTTCTCAGGATACCTCACGTCAGAAGTAAGACCTATGGACACAGATCGTTTTCTTTTCAATCGCCAAAGACGTGGAACAAGCTCCCTGATAACCTCCGTCATTCTGATTCCCTCGCATCTTTTAAATCTCGTCTCAAAACTCACCTTTTCCCTCAGCAATAAGTTCAATTGTGGCAGGTCCACAACTACATGCATGTATATGAATGTGTATTGTGTGTGCGTGTGTCTATGTAAGTTTGTGCCTGCCTATGTGTGCGTATGTGTTAGGGTAGCTGTTAGATACACATGTATGTTAAAATGTATGTATGCAGTGTGTGTGTGTGTGTGTGTGTGTGTGTGTGTGCGTGCGTGCGCGTGCGCGCGCGTGTGTGTGTGTGGTCACATTTTGGTGTGTGTATGTAACATAGATATAATGTTTTATGTTATCAAAAGCGTTTTTGTAAAGCACCTAGAGCAGATTTCTGGATAGTGTGCTATATAAGTATCCATTATTATTATTATTATTATTAAATATCATTGTCGAAAAGGAGGCTATCTGGCATGTAGTGAGAGGTTGATGTATGGGAGCAAAAAAATGGTTGTTGTCAATGCTTACAAATATCTTGGTATTTGCTTTACAAGAAAACTTAGTTTTAGTTTCGCATGTTGTGAAGGAGAAAAAGCTGTTGTGGTATCCTCCGTATTTTATATACATTGGACTGTAATTCATTTATTGTTTTTTCGAAGTTGTTTAATACTCAGGTGCAGCCAGTCCTGCAATATGGAGCAGAAATACGGGCGTTAGGGAATAATGTAATGATAGAAAAGGTGCATCTCTATGCCATGAAGCACTTTTCAAATGTAGACCATCGAACAACTTATGATTTAGATTACCTTTTAAGGCTTACAAGTTTTTGCGAAACTTATAGATAGTAACGGTAAGAAGACATGGGCTTCCAACATACGCAAATGTTTAAATTCATACGAATTTACGTGTTTTTTTTTTTTGGATAACCAGGGTGTTCAATGTGTCTCAGGATTCTTGAAATGTTTTAAACAAAGAATAATTGATTGTAGGTGGCAGGACTGGCAAGACCATATGTATAACAGTGATAGATTTGCACAGCATAGATTTTTCAAGACAACGCACAAGATAGAACCTTACATTGGAATGGAAATGAATAGATAGGTGAAGAGTGCTTTGAGCAAATTTAGATTCGGTGTCTCTGATATTGCTTACCATTGTTGATACAGAAACGTAAGTGAACAGGAACTTATGTGCCGCTAACGCAGTCAAGCCTAAAGAAGACGAAATCCAATTTTTTGTTTTGTTGCCCCATGATCTCAGAGTGAAATTAACTCATTCGAAGTGTTATACAGAACCATGTCATTTTAGGCTAAATATGTTGTCAACAAGAAATGGGACAGGTCTTTTTTTTATTTAGCTATGTATATTTATGGAGCAAGCAAGAGGCTACGCACTGCAGTCTCTTAATATTCGTTTGTAGAGCTTATGTGGAGTGATGGCCAAGAGGTAACGCGTCCGCTTAGGAAGCGAGAGAATCTGCGCGCGCTGGTTCGAATCACGGCTCAGACGCCGATATATTCTCCCCCTCCACTAGACCTTGAGTGGTGGCCTGGACGCTAGTCATTCGGATGAGACGATAAACCGAGGTCCCGTGTGCATCATGCACTTAGCGCACGTAAAAGAACCCACCGCAACAAAAGGGTTGTTCCTGGCAAAATTCTGTAGACAATTCTACTTGGATAGGAAAAAAACGAAACAAATAAAACTGCCCGCAGGAAAAAATACAAAAAAATGGGTGGCACTGTAGTATAGCGACTCGCTCTACCTGGGGAGAGCAGCCCGAGTTTCACACAGAGAAATCTGTTGTGATAAAAAGAAATACAAAATTATATCTGTTAACTGTTACCTTTGTTAATTAGTGAGAATATGTATAATGCTCTTTTGTATTAGTCCCTTCAGTATAGGGCCAAGGCCTTATTCTGAATAAACATTCATTCCAATTCATAAAGATTAATTCATGTTCTCTCTATGTGTCTCTCTGTCTCTGTCCCTCCCTCTCTCTCCTCCCCCGCCTCTCTCTCTCTCTCACTCTCATCATTCAAACATGACTCTGTCTTTCAGTTTATGTCTGTCTGTCATTCTCTATTCTGGTCTTTCCGTGTCTCGGTCTCTGTCTGTCTGTCTGTGTATCTGGTTGGTTCTCTGTGTGTGTCTCTGTCTCTGTCTGTCTCAGTCTGTCTGTCTGTCTGGCTGGTTCTCTGTGTGTGTCTCTGTGTCTGTCTCTGTCTGTCTGTCTATGTGTCTGGCTGGCTCTGTGTGTGTCTCTGTCTCTCTCCCCCATCTTCCTGTTCATCATATTGTTTTGTATGTTTGCTTGTCTTCCTGACATCCTGTTTATCCGTCTATTGAACGACTGTAATGTAAAGATGTCAAGAGATTTCTTCAATTATTTATCTATTGACGCATGACATTTTCAATGGCCGTGGAAGAGTTCTGTACCCTTTTTAACGTGAATTAAAAAAACATACAGTGACACACAGACACAGAGAGACACACACAGACACACACACACAGACACACAGACACACACATGTACAACCAAACAACTAGCTAGGAAAAAAGAGGCTGGGAGAGAGACAGAGAGAGAGAGAGAGAGAGACAGACAGACAGACAGACAGACAGACAGAGATAGAGACACAGAAAGATACACAGAGAGACACAGAGAGAGAGAGAGAGAGGGGGAAATTAGCGGGTGAGATAGACGAGAGAGAGAGGGGAGAGAGAGAGAGAGGGAGAGAGAGGGAGAGAGAGGGGGGAAGGAGAGGGAGAGAGAGAGAGGGAGAGAGAAAAAAAAGAGAGAGAGAGGGAGGGAGAGAGGGGGAGGGAGAGAGAGAGAGGGAAAAAGAGGGGGAGAGGGAGAGAGAGAGAGGGAGAGAGAGCGAGAGCGAGAGGGAGGTAGAGAAAGGGAGAGAGAGAGAGAGAGAGACAGATGGAAAGAGAAAGAGACAGACAGAGAGACAGACAGAGAGGCACAGGCAGAGACAGAGACAAAGAGACGTGGGGTTGGTAATTAGGGTTTTGGGGGACTCTAAACTTGCATCTGAGACGATATACGGCGTTTTTGGAAGTTTTTTTTTTTTTTTTTCCATTCTAAAACCCTTTTGCTCAAGACGTCCAAAAGCTTTACAAGGCGAAAACCGTCATGTCTTCTGTTCAAACGAATGAAAAGGGGAATGAACAACAACAAACAAACAAACGTCTCAGCCTCTTTTGATCAAAGGAGGTGGTTTTTTTTTGTTTTTTAAATTTGATCTTTTCATTTTACAACTTTGCTATTCTGGAAATTAATTTTTGACTGCCTTTTTATCTTTTTTTTTTCCTAATTGCTTTTGATTCAAAAAAAAAATTTTTTTTCCGTCGTTTGGTTCCATGTTATTTTTTTTTTTTTTTTCTTCTCACTAGTATGGGGGAAAAACAGATAAATGACACCGGACACGATTTATCCAGACCGTACTTATAATTAACGTCGGTGAGCCAGAAAACAGTCGGTTTGGCGTAGGTATTAATCGTGTACAATAATTATGATACAATGCAATACAATACAATACAACACAATATAAAGCAAACAAAACAATACAATATAATACAATGCAACACACCACAACACAATACAATACAATTCAACGCAACACAACACAATACAATATAAAACAAAACAATGCAATACAGTACAGTACAGTACAGTACAGTACAATACAATACAATTGAATGCAATCCAGTACCATACCATACCATACCATACCATACCATACCATACCATACCATACCATACCATATAGTGCCATACCATACCATACCACACCATACCATGTAATTTCAAATATGTGGAGTGATGGCCTAGAGGCAACGCGTTCGCCTAGGAAGCAAGAGAATCTGAGCGCGCTGGTTCGAATCACGGCTCAGCCGCTGATGTTTTCTCCCCCTCCACTAGACCTTGAGTGGTGGTCTGGACGCTAGTCATTCGGATGAGACGATAAACCGAGGTCCCGTGTGCAGCATGCACTTAGCGCACGTAAAAGAACCCACGGCAACGAAAAGGTTGTTCCTGGCAAAATTCGGTAGAAAAATCCACTTCGATAGGAAAAAACAAATAAAACTGCACGCAGGAAAAAATACAAAAAAATGGGTGGCGCTGTAGTGTAGCGACGCGCTCTCCCTGGGGAGAACAGCCCGAGTTTCAGACAGAGAAATCTGTTGTGATAAAAAGAAATACAAATACAAAGACAAATACACCACACGTTACATACATTCCACATTCTCTCAAGCACACAAAGTGCATCAGAATGAAACATACCGAAAGCAAACTGTGAGGCTAGAAAACACACACACACACACACACACACACACACACACACACACACACATATATATATATATATATATATATATATATATATAGATATATATTGATATGCACTTGCATGTATCCTACTGTATCTGTGTTTGTGTATGATTTTCGATTTATGTTTATATATATATATATAAACATACATACACAGAGGGAGGAAACATTCTTATTGCTGCGGGGAAATTCAGAGGAAAAACCATCATGACCCACGTTTTGTTTTTTATCAACTGGTTCAGCTTCATATGCATGGTCGGGAAATCTTTTTCTGAGAAAAAACAAACAAACAAAAAACAGAGAGAGAGAGAGAGAGAGAGAGAGAGAGAGAGAGAGTATGACATAACAAAGCTTTATACCACGCGTTCCGACCCTCTCCCCGCACCCCCCCCCCACCCTCCTCCCCTGACCCCCCACGTCTCCCAACTCCTCTGGCTGACACACAACACTAAAATAGAAACCGAACATACCATGTGTGCAAAACAAGAAAAAAATGACAGCGTTTAAAAATAGCACCTCTCGCTGGACCGTTCACAAAGTCAGAGCCGAACTTATCCGATTAACCCTCTCTGCACGAGCGACAGAATAGGAGACGTCGGCAGTGCATTACCGCTGTTAACGCCTTGGAAACAGAAGGCTGTGAAACTGAAGAGGGGGGATGAAGACAAAGAATACCGCATTTCTGACGACGAAAGCTACAGGCTAGGCCTTTGTGGCACCCGTTGGACACAGGATGGGATAGATCTCTGACTGGGGAGAGAAAGGGAGACAATCTGGCCATTCTCAGTGAGTTAACGTGGTGTTGAACAGTGTAACTGTGTCCTACAATAGATATATCCACTGAATGTGTTGAGGCCCGGTGCAAAGAAAGCGATGTTCTGACACTCGTAACAGCGGTGTCTTCGGGTATCAAATCATTAGCATCCAGACACTTGGAAGACGTGATTAGTATCTAAATCACACAGACACACCCACACCCACACACGCACACGCACGTGCAAGCGCCCACACACGCGTGCTCGCAAGCGCGCACACATGCACAGGCACATAGACGCACATATACACAAACACGCGCGCGCGCGCGCACGCACGCACGCACG
>NC_134894.1:47701263-47703763 GCF_041734735.1 Babylonia areolata | reverse complement strand
ATCTGCCACTCTCTGACGAATACAGTTTTCCTTTTGCCTTTCTCTCTCTGTCAGTTAATTCTGTTTCCGTCTCTGTCTCTCTGTGTCTCTCCTTGTCTCTCTCTCTCTCTGTCCCTCCCTCCCCCTCCCTCTCTCTCCCTCCCTTTCTCTCTCTCACCCTCCCTTTCTCTTTCCCTCCCTCCCTCCCTTTCTCTCTCTCTCTCCCCCACTCCCTCTGTCAGCATATGAATGTCATTTTGCGTGATTTGTGTATATCATTCTTTCAACTGAGGCCGTGGCTTTCCTATATATATCATCATCATCGGAGTCTGTCTCTCCATTTCTCATTCCTCCAGACTGTCTCTCTCTGTCTCTGTTCTTTTCTCTTTCTGTCTCTGCCTGTCTGTCTGTCTTTCTCCCTCTGTCTCTCTCTCTCTCTCTCTCTGTCTCTCTGCTTCTATCTGTCTCTTTCTCTGTGTCAAAGCATTCTCATTCACCCACGATATGATGTGTGTGTGTGTGTGTGTGTGTGTGTGTGTGTGTGTGTGTGTGTGTGTGTGTGTTTGTGCGCCGTGCATGAATATATATGTGTATGCGTGTATATGTGTGTATAGGTGTACATGTGTGTTGTGTGTGTATGTATATGTACGTGCGTGCGTGTGTGTTTGCGTGCGTGCGTGTGCCACATGCGTGCGCATATATATATATATATATATATATATATATATATATATATGTGTGTGTGTGTGTGTGTGTGTGTGTGTGTGTGTGTGTGTGTGTGTGTCTGTGTGTATGCGTGCATATGTGTGTGCGTATGTGTATGTGTGTGTGTGTGTGTGTGTGTGTGTTTGTGCGCGTGTGTTCGAGCGCGGGCATTAGTGTACGAATTCTACTAAAGATGAGAAGGAAAATAATCCATAATAACTGGTATATGTTCAAAACAAAACTAACCAAGACAAAGTAGTTAATGACATGTAAGGTCTATTGATAAAGACACACTACCTGTGTTGACCTTGCTCGATCCGTCGGTTGGGCGCTTTTGTATTTTGTATTTGTATTTCTTTTTATCACAACAGATTTCTCTGTGTGAAATTCGGGCTGCTCTCCCCAGGAAGAGCGCGTCGCTACACTACAGCGCCACCCATTTTTTGGTATTTTTTCCTGCGTGTAGTTTTCTTTGTTTTTCCTATCGAAGTGGATTTTTCTACAGAATTTTGCAAACAACAACCCTTTTGTTGCCGTGGGTTCTTTTATGTGCGCTAAGTGCATGCTGGACACGGGACCTTGGTTTATCGTCTCATCCGAATGACTAGCGACCATACCACCACTCAAGGTCTAGTGGAAGGGAAGAAAATATTGGCGGCTGAGCCGTGATTCAAACCAGCGCGCTCAGATTCTCTCGCTTCCTAGGCGGACGCGTTACCTGTAGGCCATCACTCCACATGACGCAAAAGACTACAGTATACTCCTTTCCAGATTTGAACATGTATATGTAGACTCATTCAACAGTTCTGAATTGGTTTATATTCATACCTGTCCAACCGCTTCCAGTTCCAGGTTCTGATCCAACCCTGAACTCCTCCTATGGTGTGCCACAAGGCTCTGTCCTGGGCCCCGTTCTGTTCGTTATGTACACTGCTCCTCTTTCTGATGTCATTCATGGTCATTCTGTTCATTCTGTTCTCCACCATACTTTTGCATGGGATTCTCATCTACAGAAGTCTGCAGAACATAGCCAGATAAACACTGTGATTCAGTCGATCCTGGATGACATTTAACAAACTAAAGGCAATGATGACAAAACTGAACCTATGATTATTTCCTCTTTAAGATTGTCCACCTCTGTATCTTTTCCTCTGCCGGTCTTGTGATTGGTGATGGCACAGCTCAGTTTTCTAAATCAGCAAGGAACCTCGGAATCAGTCTTGACTAAAACCTCAGTATGCACTGGCGAGGCGAAAATTGAATACAGAGCCGCGCGTCTGCTTTTCTGCTTTTCATTCCACTGGACTTTTACCTATCTTTCTGACCTCATCAGTGGTTACACTCCCTCGAGAGAACTCCCCCACCCTTCCTCTGGCTGTTACCTTCTGAAAATTCCTCCTGTCAGTACAAGAAACCATGGTGAATGCTCTTTCCTCTTTGCTGTCCTTATTTCCGTTCATCTGACTGTTGCTGCCTTTCGCTCTTCACTAAACCCCCCCCCAAAAAAAAACAAAAAACAAAAAAGAAACAAACAAACAAGAGAGAGAGAGAGAGAGGACGCTGTAATTATTTATTGTCATTGCCAGGAAAGAGGGAAAGAGAGAGGGGGAGAGAGAATGAATGAATATAATGAATGAATGAAGAGAGAGAGAGAGAGAGAGAGAGAGAGAGAGAGAGAGAGGACACTGGAATTATTTATTGTCATTGCCAGGAAAGAGGGAAAGAGAGAGGGAGAGAGAGAATGAATGAATGAATGATGGAGAGAGAGAGAGAGAGAGAGAGAGAGAGAGAGAGAGAGAGAGAGAGAGAGAGAGAA
>NC_134894.1:47683763-47686263 GCF_041734735.1 Babylonia areolata | reverse complement strand
CAGAGACACAGAGAAACACAGAGAGAGACAGACAGACAGACAGAGAGAGAGAGAGAGAGAGAGAGAGAGAATGCAATAGCGAAAGCAAATGGAAACAGTTTATTCATCCCTCTACGTTAAACAAATATCGCGACAAAAATCTACAAGAACAAGAACATAATGTGCTACGAGAGAGAGAGAGAGAGAGAGAGAGAGAGAGAGAGAGAGAGAGAGAGAGAGAGAGATTCAAAACTTGAATACTGAAGGATACAGATTTGAGGCATCACCTTATCTTCGAGTCTGTCCCTGTGACAATAACAATAAAAAACAAGAGTATAAAATACGCCTATAATTATGATAATGATACTATTAATTCTACTACGTCTACTGTTACTTCTTTTACTATTGCTACTACCACCACTACCACCACCATCACTACTACTACTACAAACAATAGTAATAATCATCATCATTATAAGAGAAAATGATAAAAAGAGATAATGAGAGAGTGGAGGGTGGAGAATGAATGAATGAATGAATGAATGTTTTATTGCATTCAGGCCATAGGCATCATTGCATTGGGATGCTGGGAAGGGGGACGTGCTGACAATAGCATTCCGTTGACATTCCTATGAATATTAGAAAGTATCCAATACTCTGAAGTTGCATGTAACAACAACGATTTTGTACAGGATTGGTATAAATAGTCATCATTTTACTGAAATGGATTTTCATACGACATTTTCTATCACACACGTATCTATAAATGTTCTTCTTCATTGATTAGTTATCGCTTCTTGTCTGCGCTTAATTGAATGAAAAATATATTTTGCTACAGAACGAGATCGATGTTTATCTACACCGTCCAGCAGAATGTTAATCTGGACATTGACATACAAACCAAGAAACTTTTTTCTAAGATCAACATACAAAGGGCATGCATATATAAAATGATATTCATCCTCATTCACACCTTTACAAAATGGGCAAAACCTTGCAACCGGATTTTCAGAGTATCTCTCATAGTTCTTATTTAGCGGCAAGACTCCAAGTCTTATTTGTGTCAAAGCGACTCTGAGGCAATAAATATCCAAATGTACAAAATAAAGTCCAGTTCTGAAACCATCTTGCATGGGTGAATATAAAT
This sequence comes from Babylonia areolata, assembly GCF_041734735.1. Classification (NCBI taxonomy): domain Eukaryota; kingdom Metazoa; phylum Mollusca; class Gastropoda; order Neogastropoda; family Buccinidae; genus Babylonia; species Babylonia areolata. The sequence goes on along the minus strand of NC_134894.1, from coordinate 47,685,137 downwards.
CGTATCTTTCCTTATCTCTGACAGATGCCGACCATTCTTGCACATACATATCAATCAGTCTCTGTTTGAACTGTAATATAAACATCTGCATATTATCAACTCCTTGATTCAACCACACATAACTGAATCCAGTTTTACACAAAATTTCTCTAATTCCTGTTACCCAACACCTTTTACCGTTCCCATCTAAGTTTACTAGCATAAGATACGCCTGTTTAGGTAATCTATCTAAATTCATTTCTAATAATCTGAACCAATATTTTACGGCTTTCGTGTATGAGTTAACATATAATGGGTATCTGCCTAATTCTGAGTATACTAGTTTGTTGGGTGTTTTGAGGGGAACACCGAGAAATCTTTTGCAAGCTAATAAATGTATTTTTTCGACGCTATCTAAACATTGCAACCCCCAAATCTCTGCTGAGTACAATAGAATAGACTGAATTTTGGAGTCAAATATTTTGAAAAAGACTTCTCGGGACATCTCTTTACAATTGTTAAATGCTCTGCATAGAAGGTAAAGTGCTTTTTTTGCTTTTGTTACTAGATGCCCTGTGCCTACATTGGCACTCAACATTGTTGTGAATGTGAATCCTAGGTAACAGTAGGTGTTTACCACCTCAATTTCCACACCTCCAAAAAACCATTTTTCTTTTTTACCCAGATATCCCCCCTTTCTGAACACTATTATCTTAGTCTTACTTCTATTAACATTTAACCTCAAGCTATCACAGCATATTTTCAAAGAGTTAAGTTGTGTCTGTAATCCACCTGGTGTAGTTGCAATTAAAGCTACGTCATCAGCAAAAAGTAGAATGAAAACTTCAATAAGAGTGGGAAGTAACTGTACACCATGAACCCCAGTATCATTTATATAATTGGCTAACTCATTAATAAAAAGTGAGAAAAGCGTGGGACTTAACCCGCAACCCTGTCTTACACCTACAGGACAATCAAAAAACTCGGAGTATTCTCCATTCGAACGAACACATGAAATGAGAGAATCATACATAGACTGAAGGCAACAAAAAAATTTCCCTTTTATCCCCTCCTTGTGCAATGTTTGTAACAATTTGTTATGATGGACAGAATCGAACGCCTTTTTAAAGTCAACAAAAGCCACATACAGTTTTCGACCATTGCTACTTAATATTTTCTGGGCAATTGAATACAGATTGAATATGTGATCGATTGTTGAATAGTCTTGTCTAAACCCAGCCTGGTTTTCAACAATTACATTGTTTTTCTCCAACCAGGCATATAGTCGTTCATTCAAAATTGAAGTAAAACATTTGCAAGTAACATTGATTAAAGATACACCCCTGTAGTTATCAGGATTATCCATATTACCCTTTTTGAAAATTGGTACCACTA
>NC_134894.1:47676263-47678763 GCF_041734735.1 Babylonia areolata | reverse complement strand
TCCATGTGCTTTGTGTGAATGTAGATCATACTGTGGATATGTATGTATACAAAGGTGGCGGTGGTGATAATTCAGTCTGATTAGTTACAATGTTTTCGAAGATTTTTGTACCGTCAGTTGATTTTTTTTTTCGTATTAATTTTCTTCCATTTTGATTTATCATTTTCTTTTCTATATTTTTCTGTTATTTGTTGTTGTTTTTCTTATAACTTCCCCTGTTCTCAGTTTTTTGCCTTGTTACTTTGTTGTTTGATTTTGTTGTTGTTGTTGTTGTTGTTGTTGTTGTTGTTGTTATTAGTTTTCCCTTCTTACGTTTCTTTCTTTTATTGTGGCAATTTAGACGCCGGCTGTAATGAAACACACGCACACATAACACACACACACACACACACACACACACACACACACACACACACACACACACACACACACACATACACAAAAGCACTCACGGACAAACATACACACAGGCGCGTAAACACGCACACACGCATATACCAGGAAATGGAGAGAGAGAGAAAGAGAGAGAGAGAGAGAGAGAGAGAGAGAGAGAGAGAGAGAGAGAGAGAGTTATGAACACTGAAATCTTTAATGTCAATAGCCTTCAGTATTAATAACATGGGCGTACAAGCAACAGTAATAATGATGACAAGAAAAAGTCAAAAACAAAAGAAGTAGAGAGACAGACAGACAGACTCAGTCTAATATCATCATCTTAGATGAACAGACTATAAACAAATAAATGAAACAGACACACACACACACACACACACACACACACACACACACACACACACACACACACACACACACACACACACACACACACAGACACACAGACACACAGCCACACAGACACACACACAGATAGAGACATACCCACAGAGACAGGGTGACCAAGAAGAAATAGAAACCACAAAGAACGATCAACGAAATAGAAGTATTTCCCCTCCCATCCCTTTCCCCCCCGACCCCCTCATCCCCCCCCCCGATCCTCCCCACCCCCCTCCCCCCCGAACATGACCTAGCTTGATTCGATCACACCCCCCACCCCCCTCGCCTCCCGTCCCATGAGCTTAAAGCACTGATCCGTAAAATGAGTACTTACACCCCCCTCCCCGCCCCCCTGCCAGTGTTTATGTATCAGACAGAGTATTAGCGTAAACGGTTGGGGGTGCAGTGGTGCTATTGATTCCGTCTACCCAGAATGTCTGTCACGCGGGCATTATTAAGATCTTGCCTTCTCGCCTTGCGCTATTTTTGTCTTTTTTTTTCTGCCTTTGGAAGCCCACAGGGTCATGTTCTGGACTGCCTGTTATTGTGTCTTTTGTCTCACATGATATCATTATGGTTGGGTAAGCCCTGGAGACGTTTGGAAACACCAGACGTTTGTGGCAATGTTCTCTTCATTACAGCTCTGTGTGCCGCAAAGGAGGAAGGGGGCAGAGTGGTTAAGACGCCCAGCTGCCGATACAGAGAGTCCGTGAGGGTGTGGGTTCGAATCCCGCTCTCGCCCCTTTCTTCCCAAGTTTGACTGGGGAAAAAAAATCAAACTGAGCGTCTAGTCTTTCGCGGATGAGACGATAAACCGAGGTCCCGTGTGCACCACGCACTTGGCGCACTGAAAACGAACCCATGGCAACAAAAGGGTTGTCATTTGGCAAAATTCTGTAAAAAGCAAATAAACTCTGATTGTCTACACAAATATATAACCATGCACTCAAGGCCTGACAAGCGCGTTGGGTCATGCAACTGTCAGGCATCTGCCTATCAGATGTGGTGTAGCGTATATGGATTTGTCCGAACCGAGTGACGCCTCCTTGAGAAACTGAAAGTGAAACTGAAACTGAAAACCGCAGGCGTGTCTTGTGTATGTGTTACTTCTTTGAACGGTGATTGCTTTTGTTTGTTTGTTTGTTCGTTTGCGTGACCTTCGAGTGGTTAAAGCTTTGGAGTATTTAACCTGAGGGTCCCGGGTTCCAACCCCTGGCCACGGCGTATGGTGGGTTAATGGTGCAGAATTTCCCAGATGTGCAGTTCGTGCCAGTGCCTTGATTTGACGCAACATCTAGACTTGTCGTTTCTCTCATTCTCTCTCGCCTTGACTACTGTAACTCTCTATTGTCTGGTTTGCCTGCTTCATTCATTCTGTCCCTTCAGCGCATACAAAACTCTGCTGCCCGACTCGTCCTCAGAAAGAAAAGATCTGAGCACATCACTCCTCTTTTGCAACATCTCCACTGGCTCCCTGTCTCACACCGAATAAAGTACAAGATCAGCACTCTATGTTATAGATGCATTCACAAAACTGCCCCTTCCTATCTCTGCGGCTGCCTTCACCTCTACACTCCATCTCGCTCACTACGATCGGCTTCGGATCCACTCTGTTTACGCATACCCAGATTCAAACACTCGACTGTTGACCGCCGTTCTTTCTCTGTCTCTGGACCTTGCAATTGGAATGAACTTCCTTTTTCGCTCCGTCAAGTCTCCACATTCA
>NC_134894.1:47656263-47668763 GCF_041734735.1 Babylonia areolata | reverse complement strand
CTGTCTGCTGTAATTCTTATCATTCATTCTTTGGTCTTTTTTTGTCTTTGTCTTGTCTCTTATCTTTGTCTGTCAATCTGTGTGTTCTGGAATCTTTTTTCTATGTCTGTCTGTCTGTTCGTCTGTCTGTCTCTGTCTGTCTGTCTTCATGTTTTCTTCCGTTGATTTGACATGTTTTCATTTTGAGTGATATTAGAAGTGAAATATGTGTGTGTGTGTGTGTGTGTGTGTGTGTGTGTGTGTGTGTGTGTGTGTGTGTCTGTCTGTGTATCTGTGTGTCTGTGTGTGTGTCTGTGTGTCTACATGTGAGCGTGCCTTTCTGCTTGTGAGTGAGTGTGTATGTGCGTGCCTGTGTGTGCTTATGAAGAGAAGGGGCATTTTCCATGAAAGGATTGATTAGATAGTGCATTCAACGATTATAAATACTCTCTGTCCGTGTTGTGTGTGTGTGTGTGTGTGTGTGTGTGTGTGTGTGTGTGTGTGTGTGTTTCTCCCTCCATCACTCTCTCTCTTCCTCTCTCTTTCCTTCCCTCTCTCTTTCCCTTCCTATCTCCTTCCCTTCTCCTCTCCCTCTCCTTCACCCCATCTCTCCCCTCTCTCCCTACCTCTCTCTCTCCCTCCCTAGCCCTCTCTCTCTCCCTCCCCCTCTCTCTCCCCCTCTATCTCTCTCTCTCTCTCTGTATTTTTCTCGCATCTTCATCCCTATTTGACTCTTTCCTTTCTCCCTCTCCCTCCCTCTCTCTCTGTATCTCCCTCTCTCCCATCCTTCTCACCCCCTCTCTCTCTCCCTTTCTCTGTCCCTCCCTCTCTCTTTCCCTTCCTCTTTTCCCCTCCCTCTCTCTCTCCCTCCCTCTCTCTCTCTGTATCTCCCCTCCCTCTCTCTCCCCCATCCTCCCTCCCTCTCTCTCTCCATCTCTCCCTCCCTCTCTCTTTTCCTTCCCCTTTTCCCTCCCTCTCTCTCTCTCCCCATCCTCCTCCCTCTCTCTCTCCCTCCCTCCCTCTCTCTCTCTATCTACCATCCTCCCTCCATCTATCTCTCCATCCCTCCATCCCCATCTCCCTCCACCCATCTCTCCCCTCTCTCCCTCCATTTCTCCCATGTCTGTGTCTCTGATTGTCTGTCATATCATTTCTCTCTTTATCTTCCTTTATATCTCCACTTGCACACAAAAGCATATGCATACGTTCACAATACACGCACAGACGCACAGAGGCACGCCACACACACACACACACACACACGCACGCACACACACACACACACACACACACACACACACACACACACACACACAGAGGCTCTCAAGCACACGTGTCACATCACACACTATGGATATACAACGTACTCTGCAAGAAAGTTTTGAAGGGCAGAAAAAAAAGAACCAACACATGCCCCCCCCCCTCCCCCCGCAAACCAACCCCTACCCCACCCCACCCCTCTCCGAACCTCCCTGTACACTCCCCAACCCTATGCAGTCGTCTGAGCTATATAAAAAAAAAGCAAAAAAAGCTGTGGTTAAGTACCACCCAGCCCCACGAAAAATAGGTTAGAGACGAAGAGGTTGGCAGAATGGTTAAGGCGCTCATCTGCCTGCACAGCGCCCGTGAAGGTCTCTGGTTTATGTACGTCTACTCTCTCGCCCCTCACTCCCATAAGTCTGACTAGAAAAAAATCAATGTGGGCGTCTAGTCGTTCGGATGAGACGATTTGTAATAAACCCGTGTGCAGTATGAACTTGGAAACATTGAAAACAAGAGAGGCAAGGCCTTCAAGACTCACTTGTGATACATTAAAAAAAAAAAAAAAAAAAAAAAAAAAAAAAAAATCCAAGCTTTTTATGTATTGAGTATAATTTCAAAATGTAATGTTTAAGATGAGAAAGATCAGTTTAAAGCAAATTAAGTCCTCTAGCATTAATTACAGAGTAATTTCCCTTTTTTTACTATCTGCACCAAAACGTTGCAAAATAAATAAAACTTCCATGCTTAGCAAAAGAAATTCCCGTTTGAACAAAAAATGATAATAATGACTGCTCTTGTTGTTGGGTCAGAATATCAGATCAAAGTGCCAAGTTTAGAGAATACAAAAAATATAAATATAACAGTAAATGCAGTTTGCATATAATTAGGCTTCATTTATTATTTTTTTTGTGCCCATCCCAGACGTGCAATATTGTTTTAAACAAGATGACTGGAAAGAACTGAATTTTTCCTATTTTTATGCCTAATTTGGTGTCAACTGACAAAGTATTTGCAGAGAAAATGTCAATGTTAAAGTTTACCACGGACACACAGACACACAGACAGACAGACAGACAGACAGACACACACACACACACACACACACACACACACACACACACACACACACACACACACACACACAACCGAACACCGGGTTAAAACATAGGCTCACTTTGTTTACACAAGTGAGTCAAAAATGAAAAGAACCCATGGCAACGAGAGTGTTGTCCTCTGGCAGAATTCTGTAGAAGAAATTCACTCTGATAGCTACACACTCATGACCATGTTTCTCCTCTCCTTCAGTCTCTCCACTGGTTGCATGTTTCTGATCGAATAGACTATAAGCTATCCACTCTGACCTTTTCTGCAGTCAATGGATCTGGCCCCAAGTATCTTCTGACCTCCTCCATATCTATACCCCATCTCGCCAGCTCCGTTCTTCCTCTGATACTCGACTTCTCAGGATACCTCACGTTAGAAGTAAGACCTATGGACACAGATCGTTTTCTTTTCAATCGCCAAAGACGTGGAACAAGCTCCCTGATAACCTCCGTCATTCTGATTCCCTCGCATCTTTTGAAACTCGTCTCAAAACTCACCTTTTCCCTCAGCAATGAGTTCAATTGTGGCAGGTCCATTTCCTTTGTGTTAGCTGTGCTTGACTATGTGTGTATACATATGTATGTGTATATAACTACATGCATGTATACGAATGTGTATTGCGTGCGTGTGTTTATGTAAGTTTGTGCCTGCCTATGTGTGCGTATGTATTTGGGTAGCTGTTAGATACACATGTATGTTAAAATGTATGTATGCAGTGTGTGTGTGTGTGTGTGTGTGTGTGTGTGTGTGTGTGTGTGTGTGTGTGTGTGTGTGTGTGTGTGTGTGTGTGGTCACATTTTGGTGTGTGTGTATGTAACATTGATGTAATGTTTTATGTTAAACAAAAGCGTTTTTGGAAAGCACCAAGAGCAGATTTCTGGATAGTGTGCTGTATAAGTATCCATTATTATTAATATATGATTATGCATGCGATTCAAGGCCTGACTAAGCGCCGTTGGGTTATGCTGGTGGTCAGACATCTGTCTAGCAGATTGTGGTGTAGCGTGTATGGATTTGTCCGAGCTCGGTGGCGCCTTCTTGGGAAAATGAAACTGGAATCTCAAAAACGAAACCAGAAGATTAAAAAGAGAAGAAAAAGAAGAAAAAGAAAAGGAAAATAGACATGAGAGAGAGAGAGAGAGAGAGAGAGAGAGAGACAGACAGACAGAGAGACAGACAGACAGACAGACAGACAGACAGAGACAGAGAGAGATAGAGACAGAGACAGAGAGGGAGAGAGAGAGAGAGAGACAGAGAGAGACACACACAGAGAGTGAGAGAGACAGACAGACAGAGAGACAGAGAGACAGACAGACAGACAGACAGAGAGACAGAGAGAGAGAGAGAGAGAGAGAGAGAGAGAGAGAGAGAGAGAGAGAGAGAGAGAGAGAGAGAGAGAGAGAGAGAGAGAGAGAGAGAAACCAACATGATAATGTTCACAAACGCTATGCTTGTATAAATTTATTCATTTATATATTCCGTGCTTTTGTTTGAAAAACATGTTTTAAACTTTCTCCTTTTCTTATCCATTGCTTGCGAAACAGATTTGGTCTGTTTGTTCAGAGATTGTTTTTTTTCTTTCTTTCTTTTCTTTCTTTCTTCTTTCGCGATGTTGCCGTGTTTTATGAAGGTTTTTAAAAGAAAGTTGGTCGTCCGAAATAAAACAAACGTGCAGCAGTGTGTAGTATCGGCCTGAACAGCAAGTGTGTGTTGCAAAGAGCTTCAAGCACAGAAGACGTGATTTATCGTCGCCAGAGAGAAAAAAAAAAGAAGAAAACACGACATGGGAGAATTGGAGATGGGGGGAAGGCTGATTGGTCACAAGTTTTTACACACATTTCCCTGTATCACGAGCGTGAGACAGAGAGAGAGAGAGAGAGAGAGAGAGAGAGAGAGAGAGAGAGAGAGACAGACAGACAGACAGACAGACAGAGGGAGAGACACAGAGAGAGACAGAGAGAGAGGGGAGAGAGGGAGAGAGACACAGAGAGAGGGGAGAGAGAGAGAGGAGAGAGAGAGAGGGGGAGAGAGACAGAGAGAGAGGGAGAGAGAGGGAGAGAGACAAAGAGAGGGAGAGAGACAGAGAGAGAGGGAGAGAGAGAGGGGGAGAGAGAGAGGGAAAGAGAGGGGGGACAGTGAGAGAGAGAGGGGAAGAGAGAGAGTGGGAGAGAGAGAGAGAGAGAGAGGGAGAGAGAGAGAGAGAGCGAACGAACGAATGAACGAACGAACGAACGAAGTTTTTTTTGTTTTTTTTAATTGAGGGAAGTGGAATAAGCATACATGCGCCTTTTTTCATCCAGCCCTCAGGGCAAATAGAAAATGAAAATAAATCAAAACAATCACAAAGTAACAAAGAGATGTAGAAATAAGGACATGACATTCACATACACATTTAAACATGCACATGTACATAATCCTGATACAAACATCGTATCATGAAGAGAGAGAGAGAGGGAGAGAGAGAGAGAGAGAGAGAGAGAGAGAGAGAGAGAGAGAGAGAGAGAGAGAGAGAGAGAGAACAATAACAAGAACAAGAAGAACAAGAACTAGAATAAGAACAAGAACAAATTTTATTCCTTAAAGCGGCCACCAGCCCATAGGGAAGGGTCTCTTGCAAAAAGAGTGTACATCTTTGGTATGCGTTTCATGTCAATTGAGTAGTAACTCGAATAATTAGACCAAACTATTGTTAATAAAGGCCAAATTACACATCTTACATTACAAACCGTTGTCTATGACGGAGAGCACAGAAAAGATACATTCTAAACTTTCTTATTTTTTAAAAATAGACCCATGTTTCAATATTTCAGTGTAAACTTGGGTAATACCTGGTAACTACTTGTTTCTGATACTGGTATATGAGGGACACACATAAATAAAGTGGTGTTCGGATTCATCAACTTTACAGACTGTCACGTCACGTCACGTCATTCCCTCGACCGCTGGGGTCGTTGGGGGGACATGAGGAAGATGTCATAGCTCGCCACGCCGTTCTGTTGGCAGCTGTCGTGAGGAGATCTGGCATCGTCATTTTGGTCCATTTCTTGACGTTGTCGGACCAAAATGGGAGAAAAACCCCGAAAACCTCAACCATCTATTCAACACAGCCATTTCACCCACTCTAGGAAGACATTGTCAGGAATGGCCAGAGGGCAAAACTGATGCGGAAGTGAAGCTACTCATAGAAGAAAACAGTAAAGAAGAGGACATCATCATATACACAGATGGCTCAGTCACCAAAAACCAATCCGGCTGGGGATTCACTGCGAAACAAAATGGAAAAACAGTTAGGGAAGAGAATGCTGCCTACAAAGTCACAACCTCCAGCCTAACGATGGAAGTTGAAGCTGTGACTCATGCCCTCCAGTGGCTATCGTCCATCCATACGCCCGGAAACCAACATGCCATGATTCTAACCGACTCAATGAACCTCATACAGAAAATTGAAAACGGAATGGGAAGCCCAGAGTGGCATAAGGCAATGCGCAACTTTCAGATTAAAAAAACTCACATGGTCATACTGCCCGGGACATGCATGTGTTAAGGGTAATAAGCGAGCTGACAGACTTGCTGGTAACGCAACACCAACGAGCGGCCTACATCTAGGAAAATCGGAAATCCTTAGAAAAGTCAAAGAATATCAAAAAGAACAGGTACAAGGCCATCACACCATCGATCGCCTCAAAGAAATAAAAGCAGAGAGAGGGAGTGGCCGTAAGTCTAATATGAAAGGTAGAGCACGATGCTTTGCAAATCAAACAAATTACAGCATCATTTCCAAACCAACATTGCTCAAATTTCTTCAAAACGGAACAGAGTCTCTGTGGGCTTTTCCAAATACAATAGACTGAGCAACACACTAGACGCCACGTTCTTGGCATCAGAGATCTTTTCCCATCCCTCTTGCGGCCAATCAGTGGCAGCCTCTGTGCGTGTGTGTATGTGTGTGTTTGTGTGCATGTGTGGGTCTGTATTTTTGAGTGCGTTTGTGCATGTGCGAGAGTGTAAGTGTACACAAGTGTCAGTAGAGTTCGGTGCACGTGCGTGTGTATGTGTGTGTGTGTGTGTGTGTGTGTGTGTGTGTGTGTGTGTGTGTGTGTGTGTGTGAGGGGGAGGTGGGGGTGCAAGGGGGAGGTGGGGTAGAGGATGAGGTATGTGAGTGTATGCATGCCTACACTGTGGGAGCAACAGGATATTGGAACGTATATATATTATATTATATTATATTATATTATATTATATATATATATATATATTATATATATATATATATATATATATGTATATATGTGTGTGGAGATATGGGCATATGTGTGCGTGCTTGTACAAGTAAGTGTTCATCTGTGTGTGTGTGTGTGTGTGTGTGTGTGTGTGTGTGTGTGTGTGTGTGTGTGTGCCGTGGAAGCTGCGATACGTAGACTAGAAATGAGTGTGTGGAGGAGGGGGGTAGAGGAGGTGTAGGGTAATGTGTGTGGTGTGTGTGTGTGTGTTGGAGGTCATGTACGTTTATATGTATTTGACTGTGCTTTCATATTTGTGAAACTGCATGTTCGGTGCATAACTGTTATGCATGTGTGGGTGTATATGTGAATGTGTGTCTTCATGTTTTACATCTATTTGCTTATTTATCATCTTTTTTTTTTTTTTTTTACTACTATCCCCCCCTCTTTTTTTTTCTTTTTTTTTCTTTTACATTATAGTTATTATTTATTTATTTGTGTAAGCTTATCTATGATTTATTCACCTTTTTTTTCCTCAAGGCCTGACTAAGCGCGTTGGGTTACGCTGCTGGTCAGGCATCTGCTTGGCAGATGTGGTGTAGCGTATATGGATTTGTCCGAACGCAGTGACGCCTCCTTGAGCTACTGAAACTGAAACTGAAACTGTCGGACCAGCTCTTTCTCTGCCGCCCCCGTCTGCGCCCTCCCTCTACAGTCCCTTGCAGGATGGTTTTGGAGAGGGTGTTATGTCGTATGACGTGACCAAACCATGCCATCAAGGAGCACAAGACCAATGACTATGTGTGGAACCTGGTCAGCAACCTTGTTGGGCTCCAAGAACCACTGCTGGCGACTGTCAAACTACAGACTGTACATAACTGGAATTTAAGTTGAGGGACCTACGCCACCTGGATCCTTTTATTGGTAACACACCAATTCGCAGTTTCACAAGACAGTCTCGGAAACATCTTATATTCATGAATTCAAAATGTTTTTCACATTTAAAATCACTTTTGAACATTCTGTAAGTATCATAGGTGTCCTTTTTCATTATAGAACTGTTCCATTCTTCTATAAAACTGTCTGTCAGTCTTTGTTTTAACAAGGAAATAAAGGCGGCTTCATGTCCAACACCTTGGTTGTACCAAGCATATCCCAAGCCCAAATGAAATAATGCATTTTTAACCAATGTTGCCCAGCATGTTTTACCTCTATCATCCAGATTTCTTAACATCAAGTAGGCTTGCCTAGGTAATCTGTCCATGTCCATTTTCAAAAATTTTAACCAGTATCTCGCAGTACTGTTGATATATAGCGGGTGTCGCCCAAGCTCGCCGTAAACAAATTTGTTTGGCACTTTCAAAGGGACCTTCAAAAAACGATTACAGAAGTATGTACCTTTTCAATGGTATCTATCCTCTTCATACCCCACATTTCAAATGAATACAGGATCACAGGTAAAACCCTGAGTGTCAAAGATTTTGAAAAAAGCATGGCTTTGATATATCATTTAGCTTGATGATATTCTTAATACAGTCAACGCTTGCCCTCTTCCCCTTTATCGCCAAAGCTTCCACCCCCCTTGCCCAGCTCATCTTAGTCGTGAAAACAAAACCCAGGTACTTATATTCGTTGACTACTTCTAAATCAATTCCATCTAGCCACCACTTTTCATTCCCCCCCCCCCCCCAACCCACCTTTTCTGAATACCATAAATTTCGTTTTATCACCATTAATCTTTAAATACAAATCCTTACATGCTTGGTTGAGCAGGTCAGTTTGGTTTTGGAGACCCCTTGCAGTGTCCGACAGAAGAACAATGTCATCTGCGAAGAGGAGAATGAAAAGCTGAACAACACCTGGTAACAACTGAATGCCATGCATCCCATTTTCATCTACATAAGCGGCAGTTTCGTTGATGAATATTGAAAAAAGTATTGGCCAAAGAATACAACCTTGTGTTACTCCTACAGGGCATTCAAAGAAGTCTGTTAGATGGCTATCGACTCTTATGCATGAAACAACAGATTGGCACATAGCTGAAATGGCATCTATAAATTTTCCACTAATCAATTTTCCACATCAATTAGCGGCTCCCGCTGAACGGAATCGAAGGCACATTTCAGATCAACAAAGCAGGCATAGAGTTTTCCACCTTTCTTAGAAAAGCTTTTTTTTCTATTATAGCATTCAAAGTAAATATATGGTCAAAAGTCGAGTAAGTCTTTTCTGAAATCCGCCTGCGATTCCGTCATTTTTTATATTTTTTATTGTCTTCAATCCACTTAGTCAGTTTTCTGTTCAATATACGTGTATAACATGTACTTACAATACTTAAAAGAGATACTCCTCTGTAGTTCGAGGTCAAATTCTTGGAGAGAGAGAGAGAGAGAGAGAGAGAGAGAGAGAGAGAGAGAGAGAGGTGGGAAGGATAGGGTGAGAAAAGCGAGAGATAAGCAAAGATAGGCAAAGAGCGGGGAGTTAGTAACAGGCAGAGAAAATGAGGCAGAAAATGTGTGTATGTGCGCACGCGTATGTGTGTGAGTGTGTGCGTTTGCGTGAGTGTGTGTGTGTGTGTGTGTGTGTGTGTGTGTGTGTGTGTGTGTGTGTGTGTGTCTGTGTCTGTGTGTGTGTGTCTGTGTATATGTGTGTCTGTGTGTGTCTGTGTCTATGTCTGTGTGTGTTCGTATGTGTGTGAGTGTGTGTGTGCGTGCATGCGTGCGTGCTTGCACTCGCGCGTGAACGCGCGCACTGTGTGTGTGTGTGTGTGTGTGTGTGTGTGTGTGTGTGTGTGTGTGTGTGTGTGTGTGTTTGCGAGCGCCTATGTTTGTTAGTCAACGGGAAAACGCCACTTTACTGATTGATATGAACTAGTGCGGCAAAAGAGGTCGCAACGTACTTTTAGTACCAACTGGCAATACAGGAAGATTTGGAGCAAAACGGAGAAAGGAGAGCGGTGAGAGATAGAGAGAGAGGGGAGAGAGAGAGAGAGTGGGAGAGAGAGAGAGGTGGGAGAGAGAGGGTGGGAGAGAGAGAGAGGAGGAGGAAAAGAGAGAGACGGGAGGAGAGAGAAATAGAGGGAAAGGGGAGAGAGAGGGAGCGAGAGAGAAGGGAGAGAGATGGAGGGAGAGGGACAGAGAAGTGAAGAGAGTGAGAGAAAGGGGGAAGAGAGAAAGGGAGAGAGAGAGAGTGGAGAGAAAGAGAGAGGGAGGGAGGTAGACAGAGGGAGAGTGGTACAGAGAGAGGGAGGAGAGAGAGAGAGAGGGAAGAAAGAGAGGAAGAGAGAGAGAGAGAGACAGGGAGATATGGAATAACAAAATATCAGTATAAACATAACAAAATAACAGTTAGAAGCTTTCCTTTGTATACACCCAGCCCTCTATACAAAGAACACACACACGCACACACACACACACACACACACACACACACACACACACACACACACACACACACAGAAAGAGAGAGGGAGGGAGGGAGTATCATTATGAAAAGTTTTATGTTGCTTTTATTGCTGTCCTTTGAAATGATTAATCAGCTATAGAAGTGATACATTTAGTCAGCAAACATTCCTTTACCAATCTGTTTATTGAATTGATGATAAGCCTAATCCGTTGATAAACAATCACATCATAATCCACCACTTTATATGAGACTGATTTATACTTTTCATGAAGATGAAATGATGAGACATTTAAAGAATTGTGGTTGATTTACGAGTAGCATAGATAAACAAAAAAGTAAATTGTTCCTGTACACGGGGAACAGGGTTGGACCTAGTACCGAACCTTGGAGAACACCCTATAAGTTAATGAAAAACAACAATCTTATTGAGAAATGCCTACGTGAACTGACTGTTGTCTGACAGTTAATGTTGGTGTCTCTCAATCATGTTTTCCTCCATTCACTTATGAGAATGATTGGGACAGATTCGGATGTTTTATTCATAAAGGTTAGATCCCCTTCGAAAAAGAAAAGGGATTCGCGTAAAGAAATGAAAGTCGTGTATTAATTCACACACACCACAGTGTCCATATTGTACGCTTTCGATAGATACGGAAAACAGGCAGACAGACAGACAGACAAAGAAATGAAAAAGAGAGAGCGAATTGGCCAGTTTGAGAGAGCCGACAAGGCGGTGTAGGGGTGGGGTGGAGGCGGGGGTCTGGGGGGAGGGGGAAGGCGTTGGAACAGACGACCAGAAAACATGGCACTTTATTGAATTAATGCGAGCTTCAACACGAAAAGAGGACACAACAAGCACTTCTGGAGATTACAAATTAGGTCTGCTTCCACCCTACCACCCCCACCCTACCCCCTCCTCCCTCCTCCCCCTCCCCCTCTCTGGCAGTCTGGGAAGCCAGAAGGCACAGACTTCATATTATACACGTGAATAACACCCCCCCGTTAACACGCACACACAGACACCACACAACGAACTGATACAAAAACACATACATACACATACACACCGCCACCGAAGTAGCCTATTCATCATAATTTTGTCTTTGTGTGCTGTTGAGTTCAAGTGTACGGTTTTGGAATATCTAATGTTGAACAGTCAGTTTGCTGATGTCACCCCATCGTCTGTCGACATGTCTGAGGTCTCTCTCCACTGTTTGCTGGTGTCACCCCATCGTCTGTCGACATATCTGAGGTCTCTCTCCACTGTTTGCTGGTGTCACCCCATCGTCTTTCAACATGTCTGAGGTCTCTCTCCACTGTTTGCTGGTGTCACCCCATCGTCTTTCAACATGTCTGAGGTCTCTCTCCACTGTTTGCTGGTGTCACCCCACCGTCTGTCGACATGTCTGAGGTGTCTCTCCACTGTTTGCTGGTGTCACCCCATCGTCTGTCGACATGTCTGAGGTCTCTCTCCACTGTTTGCTGGTGTCACCCCATCGTCTGTTGACAAGACTGACGTCTCTCTCCACTGTTTGCTGGTGTCACCCCATCGTCTGTCGACAAGACAATGCCCATTCTCTGTCACTGATCATTATTTTGACATGAGCAAAAGACCGCCTCTCATAAACAATATATATTCAGGTGGAGTTCGAACTGGATTTTCAATGACAAAAACAACACAAAAGAAGAAAAGACAAGAACAAACAAACAAACGAAGTTACTATGTGTGTTTTATTTTCTATTTCATGATATATTCATACTATTAAAGTCTTTAAGTGTATGTGGTTTGTAGCTAACTGATGTAAAAAAAACAAAAAACATAATAAGCGAAGAAACTGAGAACATTATATGTTTCATTTTTTAGAACAGACCCTACGAATAATAAAAATCACTCACCACAAAAAAACAAGAAAAATCGCACAATTATGAAAAAAGGAAACATAGAACAGTGAGAGAGAGAGAGAGAGAGAGAGAGAGAGAGAGAGAGAGAGAGAGAGAGAGAGTGTGTGTGTGTGTGTGTGTGTGTGAAGATTCGAGAAACCGTCAGCAGAGATCAGCTGTGTAGGAACGTGGATCCAGAACGTGGGATAGAAACCAGCCACGCCCCCTCCCGCCTCCGCCCTATTCCCCGACCTTTCTGTCTTGGTGCTGCAAAAATTAAATGCAAGGAAAGACGGGAAGGGAGCGGTGGTGAGGGGTGAGGGGCGGTGGGGGCGGGGGTGGGGTGGGGGGGCGATGGAGGTGATGGGTGGGTGGTGGGGGTGGTGGGGGGAGGGGGTGGCAGTGGGATTGGGGGTAGAGGGAAGATTGTGTGTGTGTGTGTGTGTGTGTGTTGTGTTGTGTTGTGTTGTGTTGTGTTGTGTTGTGTTGTGTGTGTGTGTGTGTGTGTGTGTGTGTGTGTGTGTGTGTGTGTGTGTCTGTGTCTGTGTGTCTGTGTGTGTGTGTCTGTGTGTGTGTGTAGGGGGTGGGGGTCGTGGGAGGATGGGGCAATCAGGAGGAATGAATGAGACAGCCAGTGTGATATACATC
>NC_134894.1:47651263-47653763 GCF_041734735.1 Babylonia areolata | reverse complement strand
ATTAGCTGAATGCATGGAAAAAACGTAGTACTGTCCTTGCCTATGAAAACGTTTTACTTTCCACCACAGTTATAACACTTGCAGGCACTAGGAACGAACAAAAAGTACAAAGTTTTTTCAGTTGTCCCTTATTAGCACATCTATCAACCTGACGGTTGCTCGATCAAAATCAGGAAGTTCAGAATGCTGCAGCTCACTTTGCCTTCAAGGTTCCCCCCCCCCACCCCCACTCCCTCCCCTCCCCCCCACCCCCACCCCTCCCCCCCCACCCCCCCAAAAAAAAAAAATTCTCACACAAAATCTCTGCTGGCTAAATTCCATTGGCTTCCTGTCGCTCAGAAAATTGATAACGAAATGTCTTGCAATGTGTGTTTGAATGCTTTTTGCTTATTTCTGGCACGTCCGCTCAGTAATTGTCTGATCAGTCTTAGTTTCAGGAGGCGCCACCGCGCTCGGGAAAATCCATATATCGATACACAACATCAGCTAGGCAGCTGCCTGACGAAAGTATAACCCAACGCACTTGTCAGGCCTTAAGTGCATGTCAATATATATATATATATATATATATATGTATATATATATATATATATTTTTTTTTTTTTTAACTAACAGATTTCTTTGTGTGAAATTCGGGCTGCTCTCCCCAGGGAGAGCGTGTCCCTATACTACAGCGCCACCCATTTTAAAGATATTTTTTCCTGCGTGCAGTTTTATTTGTTTTTCCTATCGAAGTGGATTTTTCTACAGAATTTTGCCAGGAACAACCCTTTTGTTGCCGTGGGTTCTTTTACGTGCGCTAAGTGCATGCTAGCACACGTAACCTCAGTTTATCGTCTCATACGAATGACTAGCGTCCAGACCACCACTCTAGGTGTAATGGAGGAGGAGAAAATATCAGCGGCTGAGCCGTGATTCGAACCAGCGCGCTCAGATTCTCTCGCTTCCGAGGCGGACGCGCTACCTCTAGGCCATCACTCCACATACACGAAATTCGTCATACTGAAGCTAAATCTTTATTCAAATTTTGTCTCAAAAGATATCTGTACAACATCTGCTCTTCATGGACGTTTCGGTGTGTGTGTGTGTGTGTGTGTGTGTGTGTGTGTGTGTGTGCAAGTGTAAGGGAAAGTGTGTGTCTTTGTGTGCCTTGTCATTCGAGTCTTTTCTGGTGTGTGTGTGGCCTCCTAAGATTCCATCTGATTGTCGGGAGAGGGGGTTAAGATCAGGAGATAAGTGACGTGAGAGTAACACCACTGAAGCCACTCGCATGACAGGTTTGAAAACAACAAGAAAACAAATAATTCCCCGCCCCCTCCCAGGCACCCACCAACCCAAAACAACAACAACAACAACAAACAAACAAACGAACGAACAAAAGAAAAACTCAAATGTATACACCCATTTTCAATGTTGCAGTTCGCTGAGCGAAATTTCACGTGGGGAGAGAAAGAGAGAGAGAGACAGAGAGAGAGGGGGGAGAGAGAGAGAGGGAGAGGGAGAGAGAGGGAGAGAGAGCGGGAGAGAGAGGGAGAGAGAGAGGGGAGAGGGGAGAGAGAGGGAGAGAGGGGGGAGAGAGAGGGAGAGAGTGGGAGAGAGAGCGGGAGAGAGAGGGAGAGAGAGAGGGAGAAGGAGAGAGAGAGGGAGAGAGAGGGAGAGAGAGAGGAGAGAGAGGAGAGAGAGCAGGAGAGAGAGGGAGAGGGAGGGAGAGAGAGGGAGAGAGAGAGGGAGAGAGAGAGGGAGAGAGAGAGAGGGAGAGAAAAAGAGGGAGAGAGAGAGAGGGAGAGAGAGAGAGAGGGGAGAGGGGAGAGAGAGAGAGGGAGAGAGAGAGAGAGAAATGGGGAGAGAAAGAGGGAGAGAGAGAGAGAGGGAGGGAGAGAGAGCGGGAGAGAGAGGGGGAGAGAGGGGGAGGGAGAGAGAGGGGGAGAGGGGAGAGAGAGAGGGAGAGAGAGAGGGGGTAGCAACAGAGAGGGAAAGAGAGAGAGAGGGAGAGAGAGAGAGAGGGCGAGGGAGAGAGAGAGGGGGAGAGAGAGAGGAGAAAGAGAGGGATAGAGAGAGAGAGGGGAGAGAGAGAGAGAGAGAGAGAGAGAGAGAACCCCCCAAAACTAAACCCAAACCTTGCAACGTCACGCAACGCAGGGTTCTTTTGTGTGTTGCGGGCTGGCTCTGTGTGTGACCGGGGGCAGGGGGGCGGGGGGAGGCGGCGTGTGAGTGAAGACTTGTCGACGATAATTTACCGCAACCGTGAACACGGATTTGAAAAGTGTGTGGTAGATGAAACGTCTAGAGAAAGCGTGCGTTACCACACAAGGACAGAGAAAGAAATTTCAGTCCGACTGATTTAACACAAATAAGCTAGTCTTGTCTACCAAGTTCGGAGGAGGGATACATTTTTTTTTTTTTAAATTAAGTCCCAGGCAAATAGAAAATAGTGTGAGTGCAATACTGACAAGGTCGCTGTTTTTTTGCTGGTGGTGCAAAAGAGGTTTCATGATATAAG
>NC_134894.1:47641263-47646263 GCF_041734735.1 Babylonia areolata | reverse complement strand
GGGAAAGAGAGAGAGGGGGGACAGAGAGAGCGACAGAGAGAAACACAATGAAACACTGAAATGTTTAATGTCATCAGCTTAAAAGCTCTGGTGACATAGTAAGTACTAATCAGAACAGAATGGTGCAAAATAGATAAAAATGGAACAGAAAGAAAAAAAAAAAGAAGTGAAACAACATAAACTAATAAGAGATTTGTGACACTTTGGCACTTTGTCATTAGCTTAAAGTACATGTGACAGGGGGGTCATGTGCCTTTTTTCAGTCTTTCGTTTCCAAGGTGGACAGTACACAGAAAACAAAGTACAGATAAATCATATAATAGATATTTACGCATGTAACATCGACGACACACATCATATCAATCAAACTCATACCAAAGTACATATAAATCCTGAAATAATTATGTATGCCTCAACATCAAAACCCATCATATCAATACGAACACATCAAATAATTACAATGTCGAGATTGACCATCCAAATGTAGCCCTTCCTTTTTATCCATGCTTTTTTCCTCGTAGAACCCGTACTAATTGTTAATTGATTAATGAGTATTTGGACCGATGATGGACGTTTTCTGTATATTTATTGCCTCAGATACATATTTTGCAAGTGAAAGTATCATATCTTCATTTTCTGTCATCAGTATGCCGAACAATTCTTTTCTCTGCGCTGGAGCTGTATTGAAAAGGGTACATTTTTTTCGGAGCGACATAGAGAGAGAGACATACAGACAGACAGACAGACAGACAGAGACAGAGAGAGACAGAGCGACAGAGAGACAGAGACAGAGACAGAGAGACAGAGACAAAGACAGAGGGACAGAGAGACAGAGAGACAGAGAGACAGACAGAGACAGAGAGACAGAGAGACAGAGACAAAGACAGAGGGACAGAGAGACGAGGGAATGCCACGGAAATTTGGTTACAGGGGGCAGTCAACCTTGACCTATTAGGTGACGAACAAAAAAGTGGGTCAGTAGATCAAGTTGTCGCAGTTTACACACTTGGCTGCACAGCCTGTCGTGTTCCCAACGATGCTTCTGTGTTCAGGAAACTTTGTAAAAAAACAGCTGAACCCAATCATTCATAACGAATACCCTGGTGTCATGGAGTGTCACGATAAACCCTCGAAAGAAAGGATAACTTGGAAAGAAAGGATAAACCTGGAAGAAAATGACAACTTAGTAGCGCGAGTTAAAGAACCCTCGGCGACACATAAAAAATGTTGTCCCTGGTAAAATTCTAAAGAAAATTCCACTCTAATGATTATGCATGCTTTGGATCCACTCTGTTTACGCATACCCAGATTCAAACACTCGACTGTTGGCGGCCGTTCTTTCTCTGTCTCTGGACCTTGCAATTGGAATGAACTTCCTCTTTCGCTTCGTCAAGTCTCCATACTCAACTCTTTCAAGTCTGGCCTTAAAACCCACCTCTTCCCAAAATAGCCCCCCTTCCCTGCCTCTTCCTTGTCTTCAATTTCTTCAGTTTTAGAGTCATGCATGCGTGTGAATGACTGGTGCGAAAGCGCTTATATTTGTCTCTGCACAAGATTCAGCGCTATATAAATACCATTATTATTATTATTATTATTATTATGTACAAGTGTGTGTTTGCGCGTGATTGAAGCCTGATTGAAGTCTGATGGAATGACACAGGAAACGAATGATGAGCGCCTTAAGGCAGCTGTCAGTCAGCTCTACCTGAATAGGGAGCCTGTTTGTGCAAATGACTGTGTTTGCAAGTGCGTATGGTTTGGCCTCTGACCATAGTTGGCGCTAAAGTGTATCAGTACTGCTATTGCTACTACTACTACTACTAGTACTACTTCTACTACTGCTGATAATGATAACAACAACAATAACAATACTGATGATGATGACATTGACGATGATAGTGATGATGATGATGATGATGATGATGATGATTTCACTACTACTGCTGCTGCTGCTGCTGCTAACAATTAGTGGATTCTTCTAATTCCTCTGCAGTTCCTGGGCTGCAACTCCCACGTTCACTCGTACGTACACGAGTGGGCTTTTACGTGTATGACCGTTTTTTACCCCGCCATGTAGGTAGCCATACTCCGTTTTTGGGGTGTGTGCATGCTGGATATGTTCTTGTTTCCATAACCCACCGAACGCTGACATGGATTACAGGATCTTTAACGTGGCGTATTTGATCGTCTGCTTGCCGTATACAGACGAAGGGGGTTCAGGCACTAGCAGGTCTGCATATGTGTTGACCGTTTTTCCGGGATGTGCATGCTGGGTATGTTCTTGTTTCCATAACCCACTGAATCCTGCAATGGTGTACAGGATCTTTAACGTGCGTGTTTGATCTTCTGCGTGCGTGTATAAATGAAGGGGGTTCAGGCACTATCAGGTCTGCACATTATGTTGACCTGGGAGATCGGAAAAATCTCCACCCTTTACCCACCAGGCGCTGTTACCGAGATTCGAACCCGGGACCTTCAGATTGGAAGTCCAACGCTTTAACCACTCGGCTATTGCGCCCGTCCAATTAGCGGATAATCTGGAAAGAAAAGATCTTCTTGAAAGAAAAAAAGACTACCTAGTAAATTATGATAACTCGGGTATAGTAGAAGAATAGGCCACGTAACAAAGAATACCCAGTATTGAAGCAATACTTTCTTTTCCCTTTATTTCCTTTTTATTGTTCTTATTTATTAACTATATGCTTCCAAATGATCCGCTTTCGACACAGAGGAGTCAGCGAAGCGAGAGAGAAAGCACAACACTAACAGCCTCATTCTGTCAAGTCAGGCGTAGTTAACTCTCCTTACTACACCAAAGCCCGTTGTTTAAAGACATAACAGAGGAGGGGGTGGGGGGAGGGAGAGGGGTGGGGGGAGGGAGGGGGGGGGGGCTTCAGTGACGCGGAAGAAATGTCGGTGCCAGAGTAAATCATCCTGCTGTTCTTGCTGCTTGCTTCGCTGCACCAAAGCATGATCTTCTTGGGATGTATTTTCTTCTTTTTTTTCTTTTTTTTTTTGCGCGGTAGATTTCAGCGATAGGTGTCTATCGTGCACGGACGTAATGATAGTCTTACTTCTTCTTCTTCTTGTTCTTCTTCTTTTCTGTCCATCAGTTAATTATGGAAGAAAGTTCAAAACCTGCGAGCTAGGCCAAGGGAATCAGCGAAGCGTAGACACGCGTTATATAACTGGATTATGAATACTGTGGAGGGAGCACCCCCCTCCCCCCACACCTGCCCCCATGCCCCCAAAAAACTGCCTCCTCACGCTTTTATCCGTAGTCATGTGGGAAGAAAAAAAACGAAAAAGAAGAAGGACATAGGGTTCAACGCAGCAGTTGGCCTCAAAGTTACCAGTGATGCTCACTCACTGTATATGTTCTTGTTACCGGTGTAGCATCCAAAATATGCCCCACCCCCACACCCCACCCCTCTTCTATCGGCCCCCTAGTGAAAGCTTTTCAGGAACGTTCTGGGACGTTCCCCTCATGCGAAATCATCCTTCCCCCCAAAACGCCCATGGGTTCTTTTACGTGCGCTAAGTGCATGCTGCACAGGGGACCTCGGTTTATCGTCTCCATCCGAATGACTAGCGTCCAGATAATCACTCAAGGTCTAGTGGAGGGGGCAGAAAATATCGGCGGCTGAGCCGTGATTCGAACCAGCGCGCTCAGATTCTCTCGCTTCCTAGGCGGACGCGTTACCTCTAGGTCATCACTCCTTTGTAATGTGTTATCGTGAGGGTTTTGTTTTTACATACATACATACATACATACACACACACACACCACACACATATACACACATCACACACATCACACACACACACACACACACACACACACACACACACACACACACACACACACACACACACACACACACACACACACACACACACAAGAATCCCCCCTGTGATGTGTAGAAAATACGGCCTGCACTACCACCGAACACAAAGAGCAGTAGGTTGATGGATACCAGACCCATGATCTGGTCACCCTTCAGTGACACGGGTCCTCTACCTAGCTGCTGCATAAATGCGAGTTTGGCAGTGAAAGGGTTAATCCCTAAAAATCTTGGTTTAATACTTAAAGGTTCCCTAGCCTGTTGCGGATATCGTGGCAGTAAACTCGTATCCACTGTGTCCAGGGCTCGGCATAGGCAGGCGGGGCCCAATCCTCTCCTTCCGCGCCGTTTCAGCCCTTACAGAAGTCAGGTATCCATCCCCCCCCCCCCCCCCGTGTTGAGTGAGTGAGGAAAAACCCGAGAAAAGCGACGGGCGCAGTAGCCGAGTGGTTAAAGCGTCGAACTTCCAATCTGAGGGTCCCGGGTTCGAATCTCGGTAACGGTGCCTGGTTGGTAAAGGGTGGAGTTTTTTTTTCCTCCGATTTCCCAGGTCAACATATGCGTACAGACCTGCTTGTCTAAATGAACCCCCTTCGTGTGTATAAGGTGCTAGACGATCAACTAAGTACGTTAAAGATCGTGTAATCCATGCCAGCGTTCGGTGGGTTTATGGAAACAAGAACATACCCAGCATATGCACACCCCCGAAAACGGAGTATGGCTGCCTACCAATTGGAGGGGGGGGGGGGTGTGTATGTAAAAACAGTCATACACGTACGTACAAGCCCACTTGTGTAGTAGAAGAGAAGAAGAAGGAGAAGGAGAAAAGTGCCTTCTCCAGGGGAAGTGGGGGTGTATGGTGTGGGGTTGGTGGTGTGTCGGGGTGTATGGTGTGGGGTTGGTGGTGTGTCGGGGTGTATGGTGTGAGGTTGGTGGTGTGTCAGGGTTGTATGGTGTGGGGTTGGTGGTGTGTCAGGGTTGTATGGTGTGGGGTTGGTGGTGTGTCAGGGTTGTATGGTGTGGGGTTGGTGGTGTGTCAGGGTTGTATGGTGTGGGGTTGGTGGTGTGTCAGGGTTGTATGGTGTGAGGTTGGTGGTGTGTCAGGGTTGTATGGTGTGAAGTTGGTGGTGTGTCAGGATTGTATGGTGTGTGGTT
>NC_134894.1:47633763-47636263 GCF_041734735.1 Babylonia areolata | reverse complement strand
GCTGATAGAAATACTGGAAGTGGCAACCTACTTTGCACGAGATGGTCTCAACCACGCAGAGAGAGAGAGAGAGAGAGAGAGAGAGAGAGAGAGAGAGTTTTTTTTGGGGGGGTGGAGAAAATGAGGACGTAGCTGCCTTTGTCGATTCAAAACACTTTTTTGCGCAGATGTAATGCGATGTATATGGAGAGAGAGAGAGAAGAGAGGGAGAGAGAGGGGAGAGAGAGGGGAGAGAGAGAGAAAGAGAGAGAGGGGAGAGAGAGGGGAGAGAGAGAGAGAGGGAGGGAGAGAGAAAGAGAGGGAGAGAAACAGAGAGAGAGAGAAAGAGAGAGAGGGGAGAGAGAGGGGAGAGAGAGAGAGAGGGAGGGAGAGAGAAAGAGAGGGAGAGAAACGGAGAGAGAGAGAAAGAGAGAGAGAGGGGAGAGAGAGAGAGAGGGAGGGAGAGAGAGAGAAAGAGAGGGAGAGAAACGGAGAGAGAGAGAAAGAGAGAGAGAGGGGAGAGAGAGAGAGAGGGAGGGAGAGAGAGAGAAAGAGAGAGAGAGAGGGGGAGAGAGAGAGAGAGGAAGAGAGAGGTAGACAGAGACAGAGAGAAGAGAGAGAGGGAAGGGGGATCTAAAAAAAGAAAAAAAAGAAAAAAAAAGAAAAAGAAAATGAGGACACAGCTGCCTCTCTCGATTGAAAACATTTTCTTGTTCCTGTTCTTTTTGTTGTTGTTTGCGCAGATGTGATGTGATGTATATGGGTACGTTCGTGTTGTTTGACACATTCAGACTGCAGCTGACTGAAAACCTCTTTGTGAATACAAAGCTAAAATACGAATATTATCGTAATTGCTTGAAGAAAAAGAAAAAGAAAAGAAACATAAAAGGGACGTGTTTTTGCGTGAAACGTCTTTAGTTAAAAAGGAGAGAGAGAGAGAGAGAGAGAGAGAGGAGAGAAACAGAAAGAGAGAGAGAGAGAGAGAGAGAGAGAGAGAGAAAGAAAAAGAGAGAGAGAGATCAGTACAAAACATATCAGGAGAAGGGTCGGTGGAAAAAAGAAAAAAAACACAACCAAACTTTTATCTTCACTGAATTTCTTATACACAGGGAATGAAAAACGCTATGCAGATAACATCTGTGCAAATTTAGTCAAAAGATACAAAAATATCCGAGTAAATAGCGTGTATCAGTTCATACTACACCAAAGGTACCGCTTCAATGTATGCTTAGAAGTATAAACCATCCCTCTATCCATCCATCCATCCATCCATCAATCAGTCAAGACAAAATCTGCACTTGATTTGATAAAAGAAGTAAGCTGCCACAGGTAATTGATAACATAATTATATTAATCCTTTAATAACACTTTAAAAAACAACAACTCTGGTGCTCCTTGAAGCTATGTCATCATGAATACATGCCATGATGTGACATGTGGTATCACTGTCAATATTTCCTTTTATCTTGTTCTTTATTATTTGTTATTGTTCTTCATCTTATTATTACTATTGTAAGTATTATCATACTGAAAAAAACACCTTGTATCTTAACAAATTAATGATTTTTTCCGATGATCATTAATGGACCAAATGTTTTGCTATGTGAATGTTGAATCACACTGATGTCGTGAAATGTTAAAATATACACCTTGTGTACATGGAAAAAAAAGAAAAAAGGAAAAAAAAATGCACGTTAAAGGTCCTGTTAAAAAAAAAATCTGCACTTAATTGGAGGGTAGTCGACGTTCCCCTCATCGCCAGCTCCAGTTTTTATCAACCTTTGGCGGAGAGCTCAGACGATTCTGTTTCCATCACCTTGTCCTCGACACCCCAAATAATGCCCTGAAAGAACACTGCAAAGAATATTCCAAGCCCAAGATGTGTCACAAAGACGGCAGAGTTACACATGACACTCTGTTACGGCTTACGCTCTTTTGTCCAGAGTCTGTCGGATTCTTGTGGCAGATTTTCGTTGTTTAGTCACTGTATCCCTCTCCTTGGTGCTTCCCAAGGCAGAGTTTGTTTTACAGATTTTGCGGAACCTCCTCATACGAGCAGGTATGTTTTCTTTCCTTAAAAAAAAAATCCAGACATTATATTTAGATCATGCAGTCAGTGTTCAATCAACCACTGGCCACTGAAACGGTGGTGTCATCTCAATAGTCCGACATGTCAGTAGTCTGACTTGTTTTCACTATCGACACGTCAGAAAAAAATGAATGTCAGACTTGACACGGCGGACTATCGGACTATAGCCCTACTACTACTACTACTACTTCTACTTCTTCTTCTATCACTCCTCCTTTGCAGCATCTCCACTGGCTCCCTGTCTCACACAGAATAAAGTACAAGATCAGCACTCTGTTATAAATGTATTCACAAACATGCCCCTTCCTATCTCTGTGGCTGCCTTCACCTCTACACTCCATCTCACTCACTACGATCAGCTTCGGATCCACTCTGTTTACGCATACCCAGATTCAAACACTCGACTGTTGGCCGCCGTTCTTTCTCTGTCTC
>NC_134894.1:47623763-47628763 GCF_041734735.1 Babylonia areolata | reverse complement strand
TATGATCCTTTATGTCTTCAGAATGGGGGTCGTCTTATGTCAACAGGCCCAGGAGACTTTTTGATTTAAACCGCTACAGACACTGATACAGCAATCTAAAATAAATATGCGCTTGGATTGAAGAGAGAGAGAGAGAGGGGTGGGGGGAGTAAGTGAGTGAGTATGTGAGAAAAGACAAGACAAGACAAGTTCTTTATTTTCGAGGATAATAGATAAGCACTGGCGCGCGCTTTTTCTTTTTCATCCAGTCCCCGCCCTGAAACAGGGTCTACACTAAAAAATACTACACCAGATATATGTCATTGCATGCACTACACAATGCTAAAATGCTAAATGTACGTTAAT
Organism: Babylonia areolata; assembly: GCF_041734735.1. NCBI lineage: Eukaryota > Metazoa > Mollusca > Gastropoda > Neogastropoda > Buccinidae > Babylonia > Babylonia areolata. The sequence goes on along the minus strand of NC_134894.1, from coordinate 47,628,418 downwards.
GTATCCGTGATAACTGGAGCGGCTAGTTTGAGAATTCTGCTGCTGATGCCATCCATTGAGAGGCAGGGGAAGAGAGATGGGGAGAGACGGAGGAGGAGGAGAGAGAGGAGGGGAGACTCAGAGAGAAAATGAGAGATGGACAGACAGACAGAGGCAGAGACAGAAAGACAGAAATAATCAGAGTTAGAGAGACAGACACAGGGACATAATGGTTTTATAGTCAGAGACAGAGACAGACAGAGATAGAGAGGGATACAGACAATTACAGACTGTTTCCATTTTTATTCCGGTGTTCCTAAAGCGTGCGAACGTGCATGTGCGCTTGTACGCGCTCGAGCATGTGTGTGTATTCTGTGATGTGTCGTGGAGCGGGGTTGGGTGTGGTGTTGGGAGAGAGAGAGAAGCGAGGTTACTCTCGTGTCCGACGTACATATAAAGCCGGCTGTATTCGTTTCCCGCCACTCTGCTGCAAGAATGACCTCCCTTTGGAACGGGAATCCGCCATCAATCACCGAGGAGTTGATTCCAACGAGGTCACCTATTTCATTTTCCTCGGTTTTCGTCCAGTGAGGTAAATCATTGATTTTTTCCACGTGTCACTTTTCTGATGAATGCTCAAGAATTTCGATCCTTTAAAGAGTTTAGGTTGGAACTGAATTGTATATATTATGTGTGTGTGTGTGTGTGTGTCGAAAGCATTTTATTTTTCAAACGTCCGTCTTAAGATTTTGAAGTCCCATTGATTTTGACTTTCTCTTTATACAAATAACACAGATTAAAAAAAAGTATATATATAAAGTATATACAAACGGATAACTAGATTTTAAAAAATGCACAAATCAGCAAATGAATTGATTATTTAACATATCAGTTCATAGCTACACAAATACGTGAATGAAACGCCCAGTGAATCAATCGATCAAACAAAACAAAGTATACCTACATATAGAAAGCTAAATAATAATTGATTGAAAAAATAATGTTAGCAAAAAAAATAGACATTCATTCACACTTGATAAGGTCTTTGGATGTTAAAAAAACACACACACACACAAAAGTAACAACAACATTGCTTATCTAATATCCTTGCTGATGAAGAATTGATCTTGTCTGTGGTGTAAGAATAACAACGACACGTACATTGCTTATCTATTACTCTTGTTAATAAAGAATTTATCTCGTCTGTGCCAAATGTTGTTACAACGCGAAAAAGAAGTTGTGTGAGTGGATTTTCTGGTTTGGGAGGTGCTTAAAGTTGCATTGTATTAGGTGTGTGTGTGTGTGTGTGTGTGTGTGTGTGTGTGTTGTTTTTTTGTTTTGTTTCGTTTTGTTTTTTTGTTGTTGTTGTCACAACCGATTTCTATGTGTGACATTCGGGCTGCTGTTCCCAGGGAGAGCGCTTCGCTATTGTGCATGCAGCGCCACTCATTTAATCTTCTTGTTCATTGTCTGCAAAGCTTGAAGCGATGGCTAGTTTTTTGTGTTTTTTTTATTTATAGTTCTTACCCTTGCCTTAAAGTAGATGCTAACGTGGAGATAGCCTTGAGATGGTCGGCGAGGCTCTAGGCACCATGATTTGATTTGATTTGATGTGATCTCTGTCTGCAGTTGTATTTGTTTTACCGCCAATGTGCTGGGGCTCTTTTTCTGTAGGAAAATTTTGCCAGGGATAATCTTTTTGTTGCCGTGGAATTTTGTTTGATTTTCACGTGCGCTGAGTGCGTGCATGCTGCACACACGGAACCTCCGTCTATCGTTTTATCCACGTCCAGACGACCACTTCAAGTTCTAGGAGAGGGGAAGAACATTTTGTTAAGTGTAGGATTCTAACCATGTGCTCTCAGATTCTCTCACTTCCTTGGCGGACGCGGATAATGTCCAATAATTTTAGCATCCTGAATTATCACACTGATTGGTTACATTTCCATGGCTTGTGGGGGTGTGGGGGGGGGGGAGGGAACCGGAAAAAAGCAAGATGGTGGAACGTTAGTTTATTTACTGAATCCGCATCAAAATTCAGTGAAATAACGTAATAAGAGTCGAAATCTACTGAAAATGGGTTACAACATCAAATAATAGCGATATCGTTTCATACAGGCACAATAATTGCTGGTAAAATAGGTGCACTAATTCAGGATGCTAAACTTAGACTTCGCCGGACGTGTTACCACTCACTGTTCTAAAAATAGATGGATAGCTTATTGGCCAGGAAAGCTGAAGCCAACTGGACGCCATACTGTTTCTCGTGAACGGCCGTCAGTCCGTTGAGAAGTCGTCTGCTAACTGGTGGTAGTTTCTGAAGTGTAATCATGTGTCTTCGGTGAAATCGTGTTATGCTCCCCCCTCCCCCTTTAAAGGTTACTGTAAGGCCACGCCACTTTGGTCGTGGACGTGCTTTGAAAAACTGCCGGGACGTGAGCCAATGAGCTGTGCCATTGGAAGTCACGTGACATCGTCGGCTTCAGACACGAACCGTTGAACACGCGGGAACAAAGAGAGATCGATTCAAAGTCAGTCATGGAAAAAGGATTATCCTCCTTTTCAGTCGACTTCCAATGAGGCTGAACGAACATGGCATTGAACGAGAAAAAAAAACAAACAAAACAACAAAAAACAAAAAACGCTGCTACCAGTTAGAGGGGAAACACTTGGTAGCTTGTTGGCTGAGGATTAATTTGGTTCTGTACTCAGTCATGCAGAACACTAGAGCTCTCTTTCTCTGTATGTGTGTCTCTCTGTCTCTGTCTCTCTGTCTCTGTCTGTCTGTCTCTCTCTCCCTCTCTCTCTCTTTCTGTGTATATCTACATGTTTACCAACTTTTTTTGTCAATCTTTCTTTCTTGCTCTCTCTCTCTCCCTCTCTCTCTCCCCCTCTCTCTCTCTCTCCCTCCCTCTCTTTCCCTCTCTCTCTCCCTTTCTCTCTCTTTCTGTGTATATCTACATGTTTACCATCCTTTTTTCAATCTTTCTTTCTCATTCTTTCTCTCTCTCTCTCTCTCGTTGTTTTGTTTTTGCTGATATTCTGCTTCATCCTCATCATGATCATCATCATCATCATCATCTTCTTCTTCTTCTTTTTGTTGATGCTTATGTAGCCGCACTATCATCAGACAGAGGCCAAACTCTGAGCGCTTTACAAACACGGTGTCATTTTGCACAACAGGCTGCCTACCTGGATAGAGTCGACTGACGGCTGTCATTGGGCGCTCGTCATTCGCTTCCTGTGTGTCGTTCAGTCAGGCTCCAACCCTCCCCCCCTCTTCCCCACCGCCACCACCACACTCCGCCGCTCCCCCACCCTCCCACACGTATTTTAGGATAGATTTTACGATGACGTTTTGCCAAGGACAGCCCGCTAGCTGCCCTGGGTCGTTTTACGTGAGCAAAGTGAACGCTACAAACGGGACCTCGGTTTTAAGGTCTCATCCGAATGACTAGCGTCCAGACCACCACTCAAGGTCCAGTGGAGGCGGGTAGTTCTGGCGAGTGCTGGCTACTCTTCTTCTTCTTCTTCAGCGTTCGTGGGCTGCAACTCCCACGTTCACTCGTATGCACACGAGTGGGCTTTTACGTGTATGACCGTTTTTACCCCGCCATGTAGGCAGCCATACTCCGTTTTCGGGGGTGTGCATGCTGGGTATGTTCTTGTTTCCATAACCCACCGAACGCTGACATGGATTACAGGATCTTTAACGTGCACATTTGATCTTCTGCTTGAATATGCACACGAATGGTGTTCAGGCACTAGCAGGTCTGCACATATGTTGACCTGGGAGATCGGGAAAATCTCCACCCTTTACCCACCAGGCGCCGTCACCGTGATTCGAACCCGGGACCCTCAGATTGAAAGTCCAACGCTTTAACCACTTGGCTATTGCGCCTGTCGCTGGCTACTCATACTCGTCGGGTTTTTTTTGTTTTTGTTTTTCTTTCCTTTTCTCTCTCTCTCTAGGCTGTGGTGTTTTGTAGTGGGCATCTTTTGGTGAGATACCATGAGGTCCGGTACTAGTGGGTTTTTGTCCTGCATGTTCATCCATAAAATAAAAAAAAATCAATGTAGAGTAATGGTCTAGAGGTAACGCGTCCGCTTAGGAAGCGAGGGAATCTGAGTGCACTGGTTCGAATCACGGCTCAGCCGCCGATATTTTCTCCCACTCCACTTGACCTTGAGTGGTGGTCTGGACGCTAGTCATTCGGATGAGACGATAAACCGAGGTCCCGTGTGTTAGCATGGACTTAGAGCACGTGAAAGAACCGAACCCACGGCAAGAAAAGGTTTGTTCCTGGCCAAGTTCTGTAGAAAAAATCCACTCCGATAGGAAAAAGCAAATAAAACTGCACTCAGGAAAAAAAAAAAGGGTGGCGCTGTAATGTAGCGACGCGCTCTCCGTGGGGAGAGCAGCCCGAATTTCACACAGAGATAATCTGTTGTGATAAAAAGAAATACAAATACAAATAAAGATCTAAATCTTTCTTTTCTTCTCAAATTTTGTCTAGCAGGACCTTAGCTCAGCGTACCCCAGGTCGTTAGAAGCCAAGACGCAATCTCCCGCGTCTAATTAATTCGTGTTGCAGTTTAACCCAAGCGATGTCAAAAAAGAAAAAAAAAAAGGAAGAAAAAAAAAGAAAAAATGATCCGATGCAAACTTAGTAAGA
>NC_134894.1:47611263-47616263 GCF_041734735.1 Babylonia areolata | reverse complement strand
TATATATATATATATATATATATATATATAAACCTGATGGATACCACAGTCGTTTGAAGTGAGAAGGACGCTTCGTAAAATCTCTGCAGTGTTTCAATGATATGAATTTGGCTTTTTTGTTTGTTTTTTGTTTTTGATTTTTTTTTCTCTGACAGGCGTATGAACCGTAACAGTGAATTATCTTCCCAAAACTTTGGATTTAATTCATGGTTATTTATGTGACTTGAGAGACAAATGTTTCATTTCTCATCAGCTGTGGAGTAAAATGATAAACTTCTCGTCCAAGTTCGATTTTCGGAGGCTAGGTATTTGTTTGTTTGCTTGCTTTTGCTTTTCTTCTTCCTTATTTGTGGAAATTCGTGATATATATTTTCGAGTAGTGGAGCGATGGCCTAGAAGTAACGCGTCCGCCTAGGAAGCGAGAGAATCTGAGCGCGCTGGTTCGAATCACGGCTCAGCCGCCGATATTTTCTCCCCCTCCACTAGACCTTGAGTGTTGGTCTGGACTCTAGTCATTTGGATGAGACGATAAACCGAGGTCCCGTGTGCAGCATGCACTTACCGCACGCAAAAGAACCCACGACAACAAAAGGGTTGTCCCTGGCCAAATTCTGTAGAAAAAAATCCACTTCGATAGGAAAAACAAAGCTGCACGCAGGAAAAACTACAAAAAAAAGGGTGGCGCTGGAGTGTAGCGACGCGCTCTCCCTGGGGAGAGCAGCCCAAATTTCACACAGAGAAATCTGTTGTGATAAAAAGAAATACAAATACAAAAATACAAATAGTTCAAGGCAGTAGACAATAGATTTTTTTCCCTTCAGACTCGGCGAGACTGGTGATAACATTCTCGCCATAGTTCGGAGTAAGAGATCTGTTATTTCTATTTGTTTATTTCTTTATATAACGCCCTTCTTTCCCTTCAGCTTCAACATTTAGCGCGGACTTCAAGCTGGAGTACCAACATGGAGACCACGATTCTTTCCTTCAGTCAAGCATGGAAGCCAGTAAAAAAAAAGTCTTAACTCGTGGGAGTTCCACCGACTGAGTGGCTGAATTAATGAATACTTCCTGCCATTCGCTCGCCTATTCTGCAAGGAGGGGTGTGATGATTCGTGTTGTTGAGAGGATTCATCGGCTGTGAGAACTAGTGTTGGGAAGTCGTTGTGTGGGAACTCTTTGTTGGAGACCTCGCTGTGAGAACTCGTCGCCGTGAAAACTTCGGCTATTGGGAGAAGGCGTTGTGAGAGAAATTCTTTGAGAAAACTCGTTGTGAGGGGCTAGCTTGTGAGAAAACTCCCTTTGTGAGAAATCGCTGTGAGAACTCTCTTTCTCTGTGAGAACGCGTTGTGGGAACTCTCTTCTTCATGAGAACTCGTTGTGAGAGAACTCGTTCTGGGGAAAACTCGCTGTGTGAAAACTCGCTGAGAAAACTCAAGGTGAGAAACTTCGTTGTTAGAGAACTCGCTGTTGTGAGAACTGGTGTCTGGACTAACCCCCCCTCGCCTCTCCCCCCCCCCTACTCCCTCCGCCCCTCCCCCACAGTGAAGGACAGCGCATATGGGACCAGTGAGCACCATGACTCAGTCCAACCACGGCGGAGACGACGACCACAACATCAGCTACACTATTCCCGACCCTGCAGACTGCGACTGGCCATCGGAGCCACTGATTGGTGAGTTCGGATAGAGACTGCTTTGATTGGATGGTGGTGGTGGTGGTGATGGTTATGATGGTGGTGATGGTGATGAGGATAGAAGAAGAAGAAGAAGAAGAAGAAGAAGAAGAATGTCCAATTGTCGAAAGGCTGAGTCGTTTGTTTTTTTTCTCCTAAAGGATTATTTGACTAATAATACTACAAAAACAATAGAGGCAAGGCCTTCAAGACTCACTTGTGATACACTTAAAAAAAAAATCTAATCGTTAAAATGTATTCTGTATTTGTTATTATAAAGCTTCGGGTCCCCCCCCCCCCCCCAAAAAAAAAGAAAAAAAAAAGAAAAGAAAAAAAAAGTCCTAACCAGATTCGAACCCCGCGTGTTCGGGTGAGAAGAAATTATCTTACCCATAACACTATCGTGGCTCCTTAACTAACGTTCTAAAATTTAATATTTGAACATACTTTTTTAAAGGGCGATGAATCAATTGCGGTATTCGCAGTGAGAACGCTGTTTAAATCATATTATTCTGGTGTATCTTGGGCATTCAAAAAATCTTTAAGGGCAATAAAAAAAATTCGCGGTAAAGGAGACGTGGCTATCGTCGCAATCACACTGCAACATTTAGCCGTTTCCTCTAGATCTAGATAGATGTGCAAGTTTAGTTACACCCGCCGGGAATGTAGTACCACACGGTCGATTCAATTTCTCTTTTATGAATATTTATTCAGAGAAAGATTTGTGAACGCCTCATCATTTACTGGATTATGCCCCAAACTGCCATAAAAATATCCACAGAATCAGTCGGAATTCACAGTTTAAAATTGTAAACCATGCGAGTTAATACCCTTGAATTGATCACGATGAAACGAAAAAATTTCCAGTCTTGACTTTTCTCAAAATGAAGTCCTTTTCACTTCATACGACGTTCAGAAGTACTTGTACTTGGCTCTACATGTTATTAGTTTAACAAAATACTAAATTTTCATTATTATTATTATTATTATTATTATTATTATTATTTTTATTGTAATAACAATAATAATAGTAATAACAATAATAACGATACTACAACAACAACAACTACTAATAATAATGGTAATGGTCATAATAATAATAATAATAATGATGATGATGTTGATGACGATGATGATGATGATGATGATGAAAAACACGCTGAACGTAGAGTGGTTTGGGGATGTAAAACAGACAAGATTGCACATGTCCCTCAAGCAATTGTTGCTGAATATAGAAATGATTGACAGACACAAACAGGTAGACTGTTTCTTCGTCTTCGATTCTGAATGAGTGTTTTTTGGGTTTGTTTGTTGTTGTTGTTGTTGTTTTGTTGTTGCTGTTTTTGGTCTGGTTTTGTGTTGCTCTCTCTCTCTGTCTCTTTCTCCCTGTGTCTCTCTGTCTCTCTCTCTGTCTCTGTCTCTCTCTGTCTCTATCTCTCTCTCTCTCTCTGTCTCTCTCTGTGTCTCAGTATATATTCCGTTGAGATATTATAGCAGACCAAGTAAGTTTCGGCTAGTATTACTTCTGTCTTCTACAAATGATAACGTTTTTTTCGAATCTTGCCATATTTATCTATAAGTCATTAAAACGACGGAGTTTCATGATTGGTTAAAGAGAACAGAGCTTTGAGCATACACGTTGTAAGATTATATTCTTATGCAAATCTATTCTTACGAAATATGTAATCACCCCTTCAAATGGGGCCATGGCCTTATGGAATAAACTTTCGTTTCGTTTCGTTTCGTTTTGTTTCGTTTCTCTCTGTGTCACTGTGTGTCTCTGTCTCTCTGTCTGTCTCTGTCTCTCTCTCTGTCTATATCTGTCTCTCTCTGTCTCTCTCTGTGTGTCTCTTTCTGAGTGTGTGTGTGTGTGTGTGTGTGTGTGTGTGTGTGTGTGTGTGTGTGTGTGTCTCTCTCTCTGTCTCTCTGTCCCTGTCTCTCTGTCTCAGCTTCCACTGACAAGAATATGCAGACAAGCTCAAGCAATTGTTGCTGAATATAGAAATGATTGACAGACACAAACAGGTGGACTGTTCCTTCTTCTTCGATTCTGAATGAGTGTTTTTTGGGGTTTGTTTTTTGTTGTTTTGTTGTTGTTGTTGTTGTTGTTTTTTGCTGGTCTGGTTTTGTGCTGCTCTCTCTCTGTGTCACTTTCTCCCTGTGTCTCTCTGTCTCTGTCTCTCTCTCTGTCTCTGTATCTGTCTCTCTGTCTGTCTCTGTCTCTCTCTGTGTGTCTCTTTCTGTGTGTGTGTGTGTGTGTGTGTGTGTGTGTGTGTGTGTGTGTGTGTGTGTGTGTGTGTCTGTCTCTGTCTCTGTCTCTCCGTCTCTCTCCGTCTCTCTCTGTCTCTCTGCCTCTCTCTCTGTCTGTCTCTCTGTGTCTCTCTGTGTCTCTCTCTCTATGTCTGTCTCTCTCTATGTGTCTCTGTGTGTCTCTGTCTCTCTCTCTTGTCTGATAATATTTTAGATTGGACGATAAATCTGGACAAAACGAATGAAATGGCTTTTCGAAAGAGAATGCATCTTTCAGTTCACGACAAAATGGTTCTATGGAAACTGTGAGGTTAAAGTAACAAATTCTTATAGATATGTGGGTATTCCGTTCACAACTAAGTTGAGCCTTCGAAGTGCGTGGATAGAAATCTGTAGAAAAGGAAAGAAGGGGGTAATAGAGATTATAAGATCTTTAAAAAAAACAACAACTTAACTGTATTGATTTCTCTATATTCTGGAAAGAATTTGACTCGCAAAATTGAACTAATTCTAACATATGGTGCAGAAATCTGGGGACTGTACGATAACCAAGAAATGAAAAAAGTTCATACATATGAAATTAAACGCTTCCTTTCTGTGCCTTTGCATTCGTCCAACAAAATGTCATATGGAGAAACTGGTCGATACCCACTGTATATAAAAACAAAGATCAAATGTATTAGATACTGGCTTAGATTAATACAGCTTCCACTGACAAGAATATGCAGACAAGCGTATGGAATGATGCTAAATCGGTTAGATTCTGGGAAGGAAAATTGGGCTTTTTTTTTTTTTTTGCAAATAATGTTTTAACCACACAGGGCTTTGTGATTGTGTGGATGTGTCAGGGTGTTGGCAATGATCGAATATTTCTCTCAGAATTTAAAGACGGGTTAATTAATTCGTACAAACAGGATTGCCATGCCCACATTGAAGAGTCAGAAAAATACAATTGGTTCCTCTCTTTTAAGAACTTTTTTTGTTTTCAGACAGAAACATACATTAAAGTAATAAGTAATAAATGGCACAGAACAAGCCTGGATTGATTCAGACTTTGGACTTCAGGCCTAAATGCGAA
>NC_134894.1:47581263-47586263 GCF_041734735.1 Babylonia areolata | reverse complement strand
CAGACACAACCATATGTTAAGTATACCTGGACCTAGAAACAACTTTTATAAATCCAGCTTTCTATACTCTGGTGGAAATTTATGGAATAACCTTCCACTCGTTTAAAAATATATAACGAATAAAAATGTGTTTAAGAAAAATATGAAAAATTACCTGATTAACTGTTCAAAAGATGAACAATAATACAAATCTATATATATTGGTTACCAAATTCATGATTTGTGAAATGTTTTCTATATGCCTTTGGTGTTGTAAGAGGGTGTATGTGTATGCGAAACGGCATGTGTTGTAAATGCTAATGTGTATTTCATTTTCGCACGATTCGTATATGCACGTAACTGTATCTCTAGTACTTTTGTGTGTTTTGTTCTATGCATCTCCCCACTTCTTCTCCTTTTTTTTCTTTTTTTCATTTTTTTTTCAGATGGCTTGATGTAAAAAAAAAAAAAAGCAGTCGTTGCTTATTCAATTTCTCATCTTGAAATAAAAATTTTGACTTTGACTTTGACACACACACATATACGTGCATGCACATGCACACGTACACAAAACGTATCCCCGCTAACCCCGCCACCGCCCCCCCCCCCTCCCCCCTCCCCTTTCACACACGCACATACACATACGCAGACACATCACATAGCGGGAGAGAGAGAGACAGAGACAGAGACAGAAAGAGACAGACAGACAGACAGAGACAGAGAGGCGGACACAGAGACAGAGAGACAGAGACAGAGAGGCGGACACAGAGACAGAGAGACAGAGACAGAGACAGAGAGGCGGACACAGAGACAGAGAGACAGACAGAGAGACAGAGAGGCGGACAGAGAGACAGAGAGGCGGACACAGAGACAGAGAGGCAGACAGAGAGACAGAGAGGCGGACAGAGAGACAGAGAGGCGGACACAGAGACAGAGAGGCAGACAGAGAGACAGAGAGGCGGACAGAGAGACAGAGAGGCGGACACAGAGACAGAGACAGAGAGGCAGACAGAGAGACAGAGACAGAGAGGCGGACACAGAGACAGAGACAGAGAGGCAGACAGAGAGACAGAGACAGAGAGGCGGACACAGAGACAGAGAGGCGGACAGAGAGACAGAGAGGCGGACACAGAGACAGAGAGGCGGACAGAGAGACAGAGAGGCGGACACAGAGACAGAGAGGCGGACACAGAGACAGAGAGGCGGACACAGAGACAGAGACAGAGAGGCGGACACAGAGACAGAGACAGAGAGGCGGACACAGAGACAGAGACAGAGAGGCGGACACAGAGACAGAGAGGCGGACAGAGAGACAGAGAGGCGGACACAGAGACAGAGAGGCGGACACAGAGACAGAGAGGCGGACACAGAGACAGAGAGACAGAGAGGCAGACAGAGAGACAGAGAGGCGGACACAGAGACAGAGAGGCGGACACAGAGACAGAGACAGAGAGGCGGACACAGAGACAGAGAGACAGAGAGGCAGACAGAGAGACAGAGAGGCAGACAGAGAGACAGAGAGGCGGACACAGAGACAGAGAGGCGGACACAGAGACAGAGACAGAGAGGCAGACAGAGAGACAGAGAGGCAGACAGAGAGACAGAGAGGCAGACAGAGAGACAGAGAGGCGGACACAGAGACAGAGAGACAGAGAGGCAGACAGAGAGACAGAGAGGCGGACAGAGAGACAGAGAGGCAGACAGAGAGACAGAGAGGCGGACACAGAGACAGAGACAGAGAGGCGGACACAGAGACAGAGACAGAGAGGCGGACACAGAGACAGAGACAGAGAGGCGGACACAGAGACAGAGACAGAGAGGCAGACAGAGAGACAGAGAGGCGGACACAGAGACAGAGAGGCGGACACAGAGACAGAGACAGAGAGGCGGACACAGAGACAGAGAGACAGAGACAGAGAGGCAGACACAGAGACAGAGAGGCAGACACAGAGACAGAGAGGCGGACACAGAGACAGAGAGACAGAGAGGCGGACAGATGCAGAGATAGAGATGAATTTACCCCATGTTCCCCTCAAGTCGCAGTAGCGCCCCCCCCCCCCCCCCCCACCCCCCCCCCCCCACAATAACAACGACACGCAATATCAGCTGATGTGTGTACGTGACGATTACAAAATATATTACAAAACAAACAAACAAACAAACAAACGGACAGACAAACACAAATAAGTACACGCGCGCGCAAACACACACACACACACACACACTTTCACTTACTCGTATGCGTACACAGTAATTCGCCCCCCCGGCCCCTCCTCCCACTCGATTTTTTTTCCTTCCCTCGTCTAATATCACTTACAGTGAAAAGACGTTAAACTAAAGAACAAACGAACACACACATACACCCACACATGCACGCGCGCACACTGGAAAAATCTTATTGGGTGTAGTCGAGAGAGAGAGTCAGGCAGACAGACAGACAGACAGACAGACAGACAGAGAGGCACAACAGGCAGGCAAAGAGTTATGAGTTAATAATGACCAGTCGAGATATAGAACTTGACACTCACTTGACCATTTAAGAAATAGTTAGTTGATCAATAATGATGATGATGATGATAATGACAACGATGATATTATTAACAACAACAACAACAACAACAACAACAAAATCGATGATAATAATACTAATACTAATAATAATACTACTAATAATGATGATGATGATGATAATAATAATGATGATGATGATGATGATGATAATGAAATGCTCTTTTATAGCGCTGTTCCGTCACAGAAAAAAGAGGCTCACGGCGCTTCACAAATTACATTTAACAAGAAAGAAAGAAAGAAAGAACAATAATCAGGGGAAAAAATAAAATTGAAATTACAACCGATCACTCACGGCACACCACAAATTACATGTTACGGAAAGAGAAAAAGAAATACAATAAAATGAGCGATCGTCAGGGGAAAAAAGGTATCGAGCACGAAGATGAAATCAGCATCCTCGCATCATAAACATTAACAACAACAACAACAGCAACACACACACACACACGCACGCACGCACGCACGCATACACACACACACACACACACACGCACGCACGCACGCACGCACGCTCGCAGGCACGCACGACTCCCCTCCCTCCCTCCGACACAGACACAGACACACACACACACACACACACACACACACACACACACACATATATATATATATATATGCTGACAAACAAGCACAGCACCCCTCCACACACACACACACACACACACACACCCACACACACACACACACACACACACACAAAATCACTGAAAGTCTTTCTCTCTTTCTTTCTCCTTCCTTCCTTCCTTCCTTCCTTCCTTCCTTCGCTTCATCATACCTCTTTCTTTTTTTCTCCTCCTCCTTCTCCTCCTCGTCCTTTTACCAATTCATTCATTCTTCTCTCCTCTATTTCTTCCTCCTCCTTCCTCTCTTTGTTTCCTTCTTTCTTTTCAGCCTCTTCCTCATCTTCTTTTCATTTTTTTTCTCTTCTCTTCCTCGTATTCCTTTCTTTCATTCTTTTTTTTTTTTTCATTTCCTCCTCCTTTCTTCCTTTCTTTCTGTCTTTCTTTTCATCCTCTTTCTCATCTTCTTTTTATTTTTTCTTTCTCCTTTTCCTCCTCCTCCTTCTCCTCTCTTTCTATCTATTTTTCTTCGTTTCCTCCCTCTTTCGTTCTCTCTTCCTTCCTTTCTTTCTTTCTTTCTTCTTTCCTTTCTCCATTGTCTTCATCAATCTTTCTTCTCTTCCTCCGCCTCCTTTGATTTATTCATTCTTTCTTCTCTTCTTTGTTTCTTCCTCCTCCTTTCTCCCTTTCTTTCTTTCTTTCTGTCTTTCTTTCTTTTCATCCTCTTTCTCGTCTTTTTGTTCTTTCTTTCTTCTTTTCCTCCCCCTCCTCCTTTCTTTCTATCTATTTTCTTCGTTTCCTCCTCCTTCTTTCTTTCTTCCTTCCTTTCTTTCTTTTCTTTTCTTTCTTCCTTTCTTTCTTTTATTTCTTTTCTTTCCTCTTCTCCCTCTATCTCTTCATCGTCTTCCTCCTCCTCCTCTTCATATCCTTCATTGCCTTTTTTTTTAGTGATTATTATTACTTATATTCATATGCGTTATTTACGCTTGCCTTTCCAAAACGCACAGACTTGGGTCGTTTGCTATGCATTGAAAGCGTCTGACCCTGTCAAAAAGGAAGAGACTAGTAATATAAATTTATGCCACACTTCATAATCAATGGTCCTTTCTTTTTTGCAGTTCTTGTTCTTGGTGGTGTGTGGGTTTTTTTGGTTGTTGTTTTTTTCATTAACATTTTCAACATTTCGCTGTTTAATATTCCCCGATCGTATACAATAAACAGTTAGAGCTATTTCATACGTTGCTAAATAATTTAAATGCATAATTGTTTCTCTCCTCCGAATGTAACTCTCAACCGATCATAATTTATGGTACGGCCATTGTAACTGATTGTGAGGTCAATGCCGTATGTGTTTATTTATTCATTTATTTATTTGTTTATTTATTTATTCATTCATTCATTCATTCATTATTTATTTATTTATTTATTTATTTATTTGTGTGTTTATTTATTTGTTTATTTATTTGTTTGTTTGTTTGTTTTTACTTTTTTATTCATTTTTGATCTATTTATTATTATTATTATTATTATTATTATTATTATTATTATTATTATTATTATTATTCTATTTATTATTATTATTATTATTGTTGTTGTTGTTGTTGTTGTTAGTAGTATTAGTATCCTGTCCTTCTTCTTCTTCTCATTAGTATTATTCTTCTTCTCATCATCTGTATTATCTTTTTTATCATTATCATTATATTCATTATCACTGTTATCATTATTATCACCTTTATCATTATCTTTATAATTATTGCTATTTTTGTTTTGAATTGGATGACATTTTCTGGTCTCATCTAACATTTCATGTTCTTCCACTGAAACTTGTCTTGTCTTGTCTTGCCTTGTCTTGCCTTGTCTCGTGCTCATGCCAGTTTTAATCATGATGTG
>NC_134894.1:47556263-47561263 GCF_041734735.1 Babylonia areolata | reverse complement strand
TGTGTATGTTTGTGGGGGGGGGGGGGGGGGGGGGTTGAGTGAATGATTTTTGTACTACTGTAAAGCGCACAGACCTTCAAAGAATATGCACTCCATAGCAAGTCGTCTCACATAAACAAACAAAACAATAAAAAAATAGAGAGATAAAATTTCAGTACGACACGCAACAAATCGAATTCAGACATTCCATTATCTACATTACCACTGACATCTGGGGGAGAGGGGGAAAAAAAAGAACACAACAAGTAGACGAATTGAAAGAAAGAAACACTTCGACATATTAAAAATTAAAGTGATACCAGCTCGCCTTTATAGCCGCGGACAAACAACAGTTGTTTCCCCTCGTAATCAACTGGTAAAATACAAAAGCTACTCCCATGACAAAGAAATAAATGTCCATCACAAGTGACGGTACAGAATACACTTTTCATTCGCCTCGCCACAGCTTCCCAAATCTGTTCCGTGCGTGGAGTCTTAACAATCTTGTAATCGAGTGACACACCTTACAGTTCCTCCTCACGCTTTCCAAGACTTTATCCTACCCAGTCTCCCTGGATTAGCAGACGCATTGTCTACATCTTAACCACCTCGTCTCATGAGACGCTGACGCGACGAATCTTTGTCGTAATTTGACGGTGAAACTGGGCCCTTTCGGAAAGAAATAGCTCACTGGCGGAACAGTGTTGGGTACTTTCAATTCAGTTCGGAACAACATCGCAGTCTAGGCTCCCAAATCTGTCTCCTGTGCGGTGTGTCTGGAACAGACGCAATGAATCGCATGATCACAATGATGTTCTCCCATGCCACTTTTCCTGCGTGATTTCTGTACCTTCAAATATGGCCTATGTGTTTTGGTCCTTTATGAATTTAAAAAAAATAAACATCAGTATACTGTTTTAAAGTACGATGTCAGTTCTCAACCTCGATTGCTCGATGAATCGGTGAAGAAGCAGAAAGCTAATTAAAGTTAAACAAAAAAAATAAATAAACGCAATTCAGCAAATAGATAAGGAAAATACTACTACTACTACTACTACTACTAATGATGATGATGATGATAATGACAAGAATAATAATAATAATAATAATAATAATAATAATAATAATAATAATTCATAACTTTTCTATGGCGCGATATCCAGTACTAATGCTGCTCAAAGCGCCTTACATCATCGAGCTAGATATAAACATAACATAAAAACATTACAACAGCTCAATCCAATGCACCCACAGAATGAATAAAAAGCATGATCCACCATACAATAAAAATATCAAGTAAATAATTCTTTGATTAAAAAGAAATACATTCCTTAAAAAAGACACTTTTTTGCTTAGATATCGGAAATCAGTAGCACTAGGGTACAAGAAGAAGCAGAAGTGGCAAATATATATATATATATATGTGTGTGTGTGTGTGTGTGTGTGTGTGTGAAAATGCTAAGCATATTACTTGGCACATAATTTACATTCACACACATTTACATTTCAAACACACGTACACACACACATGCATTTTCACGTACGCATTTGCGCACTCACGCACACATACGCACACACACACACACACACACACACACACACACACACACACACGTAAGCACGCACGCACACATACACACACGCACGCACACATGCACGCAAACACTCACACACACACACACACACACACACACACACACACACACAATGATTCCCCAATCCCATTGTTATTCTGGTTTCGAATTATTATTGTTGTTGTCGTCGTCGTCGTCATCGTTGTTGTTGTTATCATCATCATCATCATAATCATCATCATCATTCTTCTTCTTCTTCTTCATCATCATCGTCGTCGTCGTCTTCGTCGTTATTGTTGTTGTTGTTATCATCATCATCATCATCATCATTCTTCTTCTTCTTCTTATCATCATCATCATCATCATCATCATTAATACTATTATTATCATTATCAGTATTACTATCATTATTGTGACATTTTTGTTGTTGTTGTTGTTGTTGTTGCTGTCTTCAGGAGTGTTCGGATTCCGCCATTGCCAGGCGAACGGCACATGGCAACATGGCAACTGGACGAACTACACTGTGTGCATGGAGTACATTGACCAGCTGCAGTACACCACTCAGTCTCCACAACTCGTCTCGCCGGATCATGTGAGTGGTGGCTTTCTGTGTGTGTGTGTGTGTGTGTGTGTGTGTGTGTGTGTGTGTGTGTGTGTGCGTGCGTGTGTGCGTGCGTCTGTGTGTATATGTGCGTGCGTGCGTACATGTGTGTGCTTCTGTGTGTGCATATATTTATATAGCGCTGAATCTTGTACAGAGACAAATCAAAGCGCTTTCGCACCGGTCATTCACATGCATGCATAACTCTAAAACTGGAGAAACTGAAGACAAGGAAGAGGCAGGGAAGGGAGGCTATTTTGGGAAGAGGTGGGGTTTTTTTTTAGGCCAGACTTGAAAGAGCTGATTGTGGAGACTTGACGAAGCGAAAGAGGAAGTTCATCCCAATTGCAAGGTCCAGAGACAGAGAAAGAACGGCGGTCAGCAGTTGAGAGTTTGAATTTGGGTATGCTTAAACAGAGTGGATCCGAAGCCGATCGTAGTGAGCGAGATGGAGTGTAGAGATAGGAAGGGGCTAATTTGTGAATACGTTTATAACATAGAGTGCTGATCTTGTACTTTATTCTGTGTGAGACAGGGAGCCAGTGGAGATGTTGCAAAATAGGAGTGATGTGCTCAGATCTTTTCTTTCTGAGAACAAGTCGGGCATCAGAGTTTTGAAGAGACTGAATGGATGAAGCAGGCAGACCAGACAATAGGGAGTTACAGTAGTGTGTGTGTGTGTGTGTGTGTGTGTGTGTGTGTGTGTGTGTGTGAGTGTGAGTGTGTGTGTGTGTGCGTGCGCGCGTGTGTGTGCGTGCGTGTGTGCGTGCGTGCGCGCGTGCGCGCGCGCGTGTGTGTGTGTGTGTGTGTGTGTGTGTGTGCCCGTTTATTTGTATATCTACATGTTTACCTTTTCAATCTCTCTCTCTCTCTCTCTCTCTCTCTCTCTCTCTCTCTCTCTCTCTCTCTCTCTCTTATCGCTGCCAGATCACCATATTGTGTACTTTTGACCTCTTTCTAGGGGCCGGAGGCCTGGAGATTAAAGTTTTGTTTTTGTTCTTGTTCTTGTTCTTGTTCTCTCTCTCTCTGTCTCTCTATCTCTATCTCTCTTTCTCTCTCTCTCTCTCCCCCTCTCTCACTTCCCCCTCTCCCTCTCTCCCTCCCTCTCTCTCTCTCTCTCTCTCTCCCCTCTCTCTCCCTCCCTCTCTCTCTCTCTCTACCTCCCCCTCTCTCTCTTCCTCTCTCTCCCCTCTCTCTCCCTCCCTCTCTCTCTCTCTCTCCCCTCTCTCTCCCTCCCTCTCTCTCTCTCTCTACCTCCCCCTCTCTCTCTTCCTCTCTCCCTCTCTCTCTCTCCCTCCCCCCCTCTCTCTCTACCTCCCCCTCTCTCTTCCTCTCTCCCCCTCTCTTCTCCACTCTCAGTCTCTCCCTCCTTCTCTCTCTCTCTTCCCCCTCTCTCTCTCCCTACCCCTCTCCCTCTCTCTCTCTCTCCCCCTCTCTCCCCCTTCTCTCTCTCTCTTCGCCCTCTCTTTCTCCCTACCCCTCTCCCTCTCTCTCCCTCTCTCTCCCCCTCTCTCCCTCCTTCTCTCTCTCTCTTCGCCCTCTCACTCTCCCTACCCCTCTCCCTCTCTCTCTCTCCCTCTCTCTCCCCCTCTCTCCCCCTTCTCTCTCCCCCCTCTCTCTGCCTCTCTCTGCCTCTCTCTCCCCCTTCTCTCTCCCCCCTCTCTCTGCCTCTCTCTGCCTCTCTCTCCCCCTTCTCTCTCCCCCCTCTCTCTGCCTCTCTCTCCCCCCTCTCTCTCCCTCTCTCTCCCCCTTCTCTCTCCCCCTTCTCTCTCCCCCCTCTCTCTGCCTCTCTCTTTCTCCTGCTCTCTCTCCTGTCCTGTGTGACCGAAGAAGGGAGATAATCTGTGCGTTACTGGATCGAATTCTACAGAATCTTCACATCCTTGAGTGGTGGTCTGGACGCTAGTTATTCAGATTGGACGATGAACGGAGGTCGCGTGTGCAAGATAAGAGAAGAGAAGACAAGAGAAGATGAGATAAGATACGATACGATACGATACGATAAGATAAGAAGAACTATATCATCTCTAAAAGAGAAATTGCATCAGGTGCATCAAACTCAAAACCAGACAATCATGCACTTGGTCAATCAAGCATGCACTTCACGCACATTAAAGAACCAACGGCAATGACAGTGATGTCACTGGCAAAATTTTCCAGTTAAAATCTACTCTAACGTACATGTGTGTGTCTGTGTGTTTGTGTGTGTGTGTGTGTGTGCGCGCGCGCGCGCGTGTGTGTATTTTTCTTTTACGTGCGCTAAGTGCATGCTGCACACGAGACCTTGGTTTATCGTCTTATCAGAATGACTAGCGTCCAGACCACCACTCAAGGTCTAGTGGAGGGGGGGGGGGGGGGGGGGGAGGGAGAAAATATCGGCGGCTGAGACGTGATTCGAACCAGCGCGCTCAGATTCTCTCTCTAAGATAAGATAAGATAAGAATAACTTTATTATCTCCAACTGGAGAAATTTGGTCAGGTGCATTATCACAACATAGACAAGTAAACAACATGGGGACCATAACTGTAAAAGCCAACAACAGCCCCTACAAATATTACGAAGATACAAATGTTAAAAAATAAAAAATAAAAAATCAAAAAAATCAAAAAAAATCACATACATCGTTTCATACATACATCCACACACTGCAGGTAATAACTAGTATTCTCTCTCTCTCACTCTCTCTCTCTCTCTCTCTCTCACACACACACACACACACACACAACACAACACAGCACGCACACACACACACACACACACACACACACACACACACACACACACACACACACACACACACACACAATGATGAAAAGACTTGGAGGATCGAACGCAGGCAGCTGGT
>NC_134894.1:47538763-47551263 GCF_041734735.1 Babylonia areolata | reverse complement strand
TAGTATCAGATGTGCTTGTCTTAACCTGGCTTTTTGAGAAAGCAGTGGTGGTAGTGATGTTAGTAGTAGTAGTAGTAGTAGTAGTAGCAGTAGCAGTAGTAGTAGTAGTAGTAGTCGCTGTTGTCGTCATCGTCGTAGTAGTAGGAGGAGGTGGAGGAGGAGACGACGAGGAACAGGAGGCAACGTCATTGTCGTTGCCGGCGTGGTTGTAGTAGTAGTAGTAGTAGTAGCAGCAGCAGTAGTAGTTTTTGTTTTTTTGTTTGTTTGTTGTTGTTTTTATTTTTGTTTTGTTTTGGGATGTAGGGGGGTTCTTTTTTTTTTTACAATGTTCACTGTTCCATTACGCACTTTGCACAATGTTCACTAGTAGTAGTAGTAGTCATTGTTGTTGTTTTAGTTGTAGTAGTGGTGGTGGTGGTGGTGGTGCTGACTGTAGCGGTGATGATGATGATGATGATGATGTTGGTAGAAGTTGTTCTTTCTTTTTCTCGTTTTCTCCCCCCCACCCCCACTTCCCGCCCTCCCCCCAAACTCCTCCCCCACCCCCCGCACGCACACATACACACCCTCCTCCACCACCCAAACCTCCACGCCCATAGCGTTTTTCACGTTTAGTTTGTAATTTCGTCCCATCACAATCAGAAACAGAAAATCCCGGAAAAAAAAGAAAACATAATTATAACTCGCTTGCCTTTTTATATTAATTATTTTTTTTTTTACTTTTGATTTTTGTTTTCAGCTGTACTTTTTTCTCCTGGTGGTTTTCACTGATATTTTGATTACGTGAACACTGTGAATGCATAAGAGTGATTTCCCAATCATGGAAGTTAATGCTGACGAATGGGATTATTTATCTGGTGACAGGAAAACCGATGCATGCACACTGACACACCCAGTGAGACACACAGAGAGATTGTCATATAAAACGTTTTGCAATGGAAGCAAACGGAGCTGCAGATTTTGTACATGAATGAATTCAAAACGGTTTTCAACTGTTCACGTTTACATATGATATATGCACAGGAGTAACTGCGTTACCACAGATGCAAGTCACTTAAGGAGTGAGTGTGTGGACCTGGTCTGCACACACCATACAAGCAGAAGGAAGTGCCTGACCTACATATAGATCCATCTTGTTAGTAAGTCCTTGAGAAATTTCCAAATACTGAATTATACGTGTAACGCGCATTGAAAATACTTTTCAAAGGGTTCAGCTGTTAGACAATAGTGTCGCTTTTTTTTTTTTTATTCTGGCACAAATAAGTAACATTATAGTCAATAAAACATCCACACAGTTTAAAAAAAACAACAACAAAAGAAATTGCCAGAAACACGAAACCAAGGTTTGGAAATTAGAATAAAAATAAGAACGACCTAGAACTGACATAGTATGGTAATACGTTTTTATTCATCACCTCTTATGTTTTGCCATGATGGTTTTCATGAAGAGTACAATATGTTAGTGTGGGTTTTTTTTCTAATCTGTTTAAGATCGTTTACATGCAATAGATTCTTATTTTGTCTTTTTACATTTGACAAGAACTGATGAAAGAGTGTATCAATTTTTACATTTCTTATAGAGATAACAAACATCAGTGTAAACACATCAGCTTCATGTGTTATGAAAGTTATGATCCTAATACCTACTCATTCATTGACAAGAAAACTACTTTTTACTTTAATGCTGAATTCGTTCCTGAAATTAACATGCATAAGAAAATATCTATATATTGTTCAGTAAGAAGGTCATCATAAAATTGCTGGAACGATGACATATACTGTTGTTATTGTTCTTTTTCCCCCACTAAACTAATAAGAAAATCGTTTTCGCATTTTACTTGTTAAATTTTCATCCAGTACAAAAACAACTTTAAGGGGAGTAAACAATGATAGTGTATCGTGTTGCATTCTGTGAATTATTCCCCATATGAAGTACACATTTTACATGTTCAGAGCTTTCTATTCACATAATTTATTGTTTGCCTTCTTCTTGTTCCGTGTTGTTGTTATTGTTGTTGTTGTTGTTTTAATGTTACTAATGTCATCATCATCATCATCATCATCATCGTTGTTGATATTATCATCAGGCATTTTCCTCACTCACCCAGTGTGTGAACGGGTTCCTGACTTTGGTTGGGGGGGGGGGGGGTTCAAACGGCGGAAGGAGAGGACTGGGCCCTGCCTTCCTATGCCGAGCCCTAGACACAGTGGATATGAACTCACTGCCCCTATGGTTGCAAAAAGTTGTGGGGACCATTAAGTTGTAAGAAAAGCCACCATTGGTGCTTCTTTTTTTTTTAACTGCTCAGCTTTGTGAGTTTTTATTCTCCCACTCAACTTCTCCTCTCTCCTTCTCTCTCTCTCTCTCTCCTCCTCCTCCTGTGTGTGCGTGCGTGCGTTCGTGTGTGTTTCTCTTTTTATCACAACAGATTTCTCTGTGTGAAATTCAGGCTGCTCTCCCCAGGAAGAGCGTGTCGCTACACTACAGCGGCACCCATGTATTTTTTCCTGTGTGCAGTTTTATTTGTTTTTCCTATCGAAGTGGATTTTATATACATAATTTTGTCAGGAACAACCCTTTTGTTGCTGTGGGTTCTTTTACATGCGCTAAGTACATACTGCACACGGGACCTCGATTTATCGTCTCACCCGAATGACTAGCGTCCAGACCACCACCCAAGGTCTAGTGGAGGGGAAGAAAATATCGGTTGCTCAGCCGTGATTCGAACCAGCGCGCTCAGGTTCTCTCACTTCCTAGGCGGACGCGTTATCTCTAGGCCATCACTCCACTTCCATGGTGGTGGTGCTGACTGTAGTGGTGATGATGATGATGATGTTTGTGTAAGTTGTTCTTTGTTTTTCTCGTTTTCTCCGATGCATGCACACTGACACACCACAGTGAGAGATTGTCATATAAAACCTTTTTTGCAATGGAAACAAAGGAACTGCAGATTTTGTACATGAATGAATTCAGAACAGTTAACAACTGTTCACGTTTACAGATGATACATGCACAGGGGTAACTGCGTTAACACAGATGCAAGACACTTTAGGAGTGAATGTGTGTGATCTGGTCTACACACACCATACAACACATGTCTTAAAAGCAGGAGGCAGTACCTGACCTGCACACATAGATCCACCCTGTTATAAAGTCCTTGAGAGCCCTTCAAATATACGTGTAACACGTATTATAGGAAAAGAAACCATTTCTCTAAGCATTCATCTGCTATACATAGTATAGCATTTTTTTTTTTACTGTGGCACAAATAACTATCAATATTGTCAATAAACATCCACACAACTAAAATAAATTGAGTGAATGAAAAACGAAACCAAATTAGTCTTTTGGAATTAACATTAAAGGAAAGAACAACCTATAACTGATATGGGATGTTGATGTGTTCTTATTTAGCATCTCCCATTTTTTGTCTTGGTGATTTTCATGAAGGATATGGTATGTTATTGTTTCTTTTATTTCTAATCTGTTGAACATTGCTTATATATATGTTTAATCTTTTTACATATGACAAGAACTAATGAAAGAGTGTGTCAAGCTTTCATTTTTTACAGAGACAACGTACATCAATGCCAAACTATATTCTAACGGTTTCATGTGTTAGGGAACCTTATTTGAAAGGTCTAGTGGTTCATTGACAAGAAAACTACTTTTTACTTTAATGCTGAATTCGTTCCTGAAATTAACATGCATCAGAAAATATCTATATATTGTTCAATAATAAGCTCATCATAAAATTGCTGGAACGATCTCATATATTGTTGTTGTTGTTGTTTCCCCCACTAAACTAGTGAGAAAATCGTTTCCGCATTTTTACTTGTTAAAAATTTCATCCAGTACTAAAACAACCTTAAGGGGAGTAAACAATGATAGTATATCGTGTAGCATTCTGTGAATTATTCCCCATATCAAGTATTCGTTTTATATGTTCAAAGTTTTCTATTCACATGATTTATTGTTTGCCTTCTTCTTGCTCCGTGTTGTTGTTGTTGTTGTTGTTGTTGTTATCATGATCATTATTGTTATCATTTTTTTTCTAATTCTTTATGGTACTAATGTTATCATCGTCATCATCATCGTTGTTGGTATTATCATCAGGCATTTTACTCCGAGTTTCCTCACTCCACCCAGTGTGTGAACGGGTTCCTGACTTTGGTTGGGGGAGGTTCAAACGGTGGAAGGAGAGGACTGGGCCCCTCCTTCCTATGCCGAGCCCTAGGATATGAATTCACTGTCCCGATGGTTGCAAAAGGTTTGGGGGACCTTTACGTTGTTAGAAAAGCCACTATTGGTACTTTTTTATTTTTTTAACCACTCAGCTTAGTGAGTTTTTATTCTCTCACTCTCAGCCATTCCCCTACACACGTGCAACACCGAGCTTAATGCCACACAATGGAGAATGGCATTTTCTTTTGTTAAGATTAGCTGACTATAGTATCTTTCCAATTGTGTCAAAGTCCATCCTTGTAGGTTACAAACTGCACGGAAGGTTCCAGTTTGTTTCCGTGTCAAGGGAGGGCTCAAGGAGTGTGGACTGATCCATACACATGATGCCACATGTTTCACAAATAGGAAGGGGGTGAGGGGAGGTGGGGGGAGATGTTGATGTCTGACCTACACCCTGGAGTCAGGATTTCAGAGACTATAGCATTAAACTACAATGCAACAGAATAAGTAAACCAAAAGCACATAGACACACTAACATGGCATCAAAATTGAAAAAAACAAAACAAAACAAAACAAAAAAACAAAAACAAAAAACAACAACAACAACAACAAAAAACAAACAACAACAAGAACACAAAAATTTGAAAGATGGTTAAGAACAAAGGAGTGGTCACAAAATAGAATATATCTATTAAGTGCGATCACACAGTCACCATTTTTTGTTAGTTTTTTGGTTGTTGTTGTTTGTTTTGTTTGTTTGTTTATTTTTCAGCTATACTTTTGTTTTTCTCCTGGTGGTTTTTGCTTATCTGTAGATTACATGAATGCGGTGAATGGACAAGAGTGGTTTCCCAATCATGGAAGTTAATGCTGACGAATGGGACTATGTATCTGGTGACAGGAAAACAGATCAATGCACGCCGGTTCACGCCACACACACACACACACACACACACACACACACACAGAGAGAGAGGTGAGGGGGGGAAGGAGGGTGACAGAGAGACTGGAAAATGGAGTATCATTTCCTTTATGTATTACAGAGCATGACATACAAAAACAAAGAAACAAACAAACGAACAAACAACAACAATAATGATAATAATAATAATGTTGATGATGATAATAATAATAATGATGATGATGATGATAGTTAATAATAATAATAAATAATAATAATAATAAAAATACCAACACGACGCAACAAGAAGGAAGACAATACAGGAATAGGAAGATCAGAACATGTAAGACGTGTACTTAACATGGGGAATAATTCACAGAATACATCTTGCATCATCATCATTGTCTCCCCTTCAAGTAGTAAAGGAACTGGCCGGGAATTAAAAATATGCAAAAAATGCAGGAGCGATTTTGCCGTGAATAAAGTTGTAAAAAAAGAGAGAGAAAGAACATAGGACATTAATTAATCTTCTTCTTTTTATTGGTTCATTACTTAACAAACTTTGGATCCTTTCCTGTATATGTTAATATCTGAAACAAATTCGGCGTTAAAAAGAGATAGTGTTCACCTCAATGAATGGCAGATAGATTTTAAAATACATGAAGTAATATTCATTTCATAATTATTCTCACTTCTGACTACCTCTGTAACGAATAAAAAGGGTGATACTCTTTTTCATCAGTGTTTGAATTCTGATTTATTGAGAGAAGAGGTTGGTTTGCAGTAAACAATTTTCTAACGATAATGAACATATCTTTCCCGAAATTCAACATCATCATGGTAAAGTATGAGTGGTGCAAAAAAAAGAAAAAGTGGAACCCACTGCTCTATTATGTCACTTCTGGCTAATCTCAATAATTTTCTTTTCTAAAATTCCTACTGAAATTTCATTTACGTCTGCAAGTGTAGCTGCATTTATATGTCTTGGTACTGTGTGATTGTGCTTATTAGACAATTATATTCAATTTTGTGATTTCACCCTTGTTCTCAACCATTCGTCACATATGTATGTGTGTAAACAAAGTGAGTCTATGTTTTAACCCGGTGTTCGGTTGTCTCTGTGTGTGTGTGTCCGTGGTAAACTTTAACATTGACATTTTCTCTGCAAATACTTTGTCAGTTGACACCAAATTTGGCATAAAAATAGGAAAAATTCAGTTCTTTCCAGTCATCGTGTTTAAAACAATATTGCACCTCTGGGATGGGCACAAAAAATAAAAAAGAAGCCTAATTATATGCAAACTGCATTTACTGTTATATTTATATTTTTTGTATTCTCTAAACTTGGCACTTTGACCTCTTATTCTGACACAACAACAAGAGGAGTCATTATAATCATTTTTTGTTCAAACAGGAACTTCTTTTCCTAAGCATGGATGTTTTATTTATTTTGCAAACGTTTTGGTGCAGTAGGTAAAAAAGGGAAATTACTCTGTAATTAATGCTAGGGGACTTAATTTATCACAAGTGAGTCTTGAAGGCCTTGCCTCTCTTGTTAATTTATGTGCTATATCAATTTATTTCTATGTTTTTTAGATTACTTATTCTGTTGCATTGTAGTGTAATGTTATATAGTCTCAAGGACTGACCAGAAGGTTGGTTCTGTGTGTAGGTCAGATAATTGTCTACATCCTCCCACCACCACCTCCTTTCTATTTGTGAAACATGCGGGTGTCATGTGTATGGATGTGTATGGGTCAGTTCACAAGTCTAGAGGCCTCCCTTGAAAGAGAAACAAACTGAAACCTTCAGCGCAGTTTGTAACGAACAAGGGTGGACTCTGACACAATTTTTCAGACCTTTTTTTAAAAGTTACTTTTAACAGAAAAAAGCCATATATCCTGTGACATGCATTATTGTTTCACATGTGCAGGAATAGTTGAGAGAGAGAGAGAGAGAGAGAGAGAGAGAGAGAGAGAGAGAGAGAGAGAGAGAGAGAGAGAGATTGAAAACTCACGAAGCTGGGTGGTTTAAAAAAACAAAAACAAACAAACAACAACAACAACAACAACAAAAACCAAACAAGTAGAACCAATGGTGACTGACTTTTCCGATCCCTTTCTAATATAATATTAACAACGATGATGATGATAATAATGGTAATAATAATGATGATGATAATAATGATAGTAATAATGACAATCATCATCATCATCTTCATCATCATCATCACCATCTACTCGAAACAATAACATTAACAAGGAAAAAACAATGTATGAATAGGAAGCTCTGAACACGTAATACGAACACTTGATATGGGGAATAATTCGCAGAGTACAACACTGTACACAATCATTATTTACTCCCCTTTAAATTATTTCATTACTGGATGGAAATTAAAATAAGCGAAAAATGCGGAAGCGATGATGCTACTAATTTAGTGAAAAAAAGGCAAGAAAAAAAGAACAATACTTAAGTCATTTTCTGTAATATGCTTATTACTTAACAAAGTGTAAATACTTTCTTATGCATGCGAATTTTTCAAAGGAATTCGGCAATAAAGAAGAAAGCAGTATTCTTCTCAATGAAATATAAAGTGTCGATAATATTCAACATGAGAAAGTTGGAGTTACAAAAATTCGTTTAGTGTCTGTAATTAATGAAAGATAGACAACCTTTCAATATTACGTATCATAACTAAGACAAAGAACAAGCAGAAATGATAACTATTGAAATGGGATTGGTATATGTATTGATCTTCTACTGATAACAAACACACACGTTGTAGTTCTTTAAATTCAACATGGCAAATTATGACTAGCAAAGAATTTGAACTCACTGTAATTTTGATAGTTCCAGGTCGTCCCTGTAATTAATTTTGTTTCAGTAAGACCTAGCAGAGCCAAACGGACTCTACATGGCTAACTATGTGGGTCCCATTAAAATTCGCAACGGGGTTTCTAAGTGGGACCTATAATATGGGTTTCTGCTGGGATCCGAGTGAGCAATCCCATGTCTGTGATGAGCAGTCCATCAAAATCCTATTTCAGATGGGCTTACCACAGGAAAACTATATTCTATCTGGTGGTATTTTGATGGGCTGTCCCATGTCCCCCATGTGGTATTTTGATGGGCTGTCCCATGTCCCCCATGTGGTATTTTGATGGGCTGTCCCATGTCACCAGTGTTAATTTTGTGGGCTTTCTCATGTCCTTGTGTTGTTTTGGTATTGATTATGATCGTGCACACACACATTTTTGAAAAAAAAAACAACAACAGCAAGAGTTTTATTTGAATAAGATTAACATGGTGGAAAATCATTTTCACAAATAAAAAGGTCATTGACAATTTTACAAGTTCACTCCATGACATTTTACATAATTATATCTGTTTCATCATCAACATCAAATGTAGTTCAAACACCTCAATGCCAAATCATAAAGCTTAACTTTAGGCAAACATCCCAATGTGGCATTCATAAGAATAAGTATTTCTTTATAAACAGAAGTGCAGCTAAGGCAGCCAAGAAGTTTTTTTTGTTTTTGTTTTTTGTTTTTTGTTTTTTTTTAAAGAAAATGCTTATCTTGAAATACATATTGCTATACAACATAAGAACACTGCGCATTGTGAATCAAGCATTGTCATACAAAACTCACAAAAAATCAATAGGTAGCAT
The DNA here is from genome assembly GCF_041734735.1 of Babylonia areolata. Taxonomy (NCBI): domain Eukaryota; kingdom Metazoa; phylum Mollusca; class Gastropoda; order Neogastropoda; family Buccinidae; genus Babylonia; species Babylonia areolata. The sequence continues at coordinate 47,542,500 of NC_134894.1, read as the reverse complement.
TGATTGCAACGCTGTCACATGGGGGAAATGCTTGAGACAAAAAACAACAACAAAAGCATGCATTATGGGTGACAACAAGAAAAACAAACTTTTTTTTTTAACTTTCTGAATAAATGAAAAACAAACAAATCACCTAAAACATAACATGTCATAAATAAAAGTCAAAATCAATCTTCTCAAAGACGCAACTGAACAGAAGGCTGAAAAGGAAAGTAGCTTCCATACATGCAGCCTGAGAAGCATATATATATATTTTTTTTTTTTTCATTTCTTTTTTTTATTTTTTATTTCATCTCTGTCAGTTGATAGTTAGGATGTGCCAGAGTGTGAAATTCATTCAATATGAAATAGTGTTAAAATTATTTTGGTGACATGGTATAAATAACATTTACATTTCCCAATGCAGTTCTGTTCTAATGAGTTAATGTGGTGAAATATCAGTTGAAACAACAATTAAAAGGGTGCTCATTTTCACAGATCTCAAGTGGAAAACCAATTGTGCTGTATCTTTACTTGATTGTCTATTGGTCTTGTGAATTTTGTCACAGTGCAACTGTCCTGGATTTCTCACTCAGAACATTACATCTTTACATAACATTACATTACATACTTACATACATAACTACATGTCTATCTGTCTGCCCAAGCTTCCCTGCACAGAGTTATTCATCTCTCTCTCTCTCTCTGTATATATATATATATATATATATATATATATATATATATATATATTCAAGTGATAACAATAAAGTCACTGCAGTGAATTGCATTTCTCTTTAACCTTGAAAGACTATATTGTGAACAACTGTTTCGCTGCGAAAAAAAAAGTGTGAAAAGCTTATGAAATCAAGTTGATAAATATGGTAACATATTAAAATACACAAGATGAACACATGTTGAAGAAAATCTGATAATTTCTCTTCTGAGATAATAAAGTTGTTCTGACTGATTCTGATATATTAGGAAAAAAAATCATAAACACACTCACTCCCACATGCACGCAATACGTCTGCACTTGCACTCTCGTCTTCTTCCCCCGCCCCCCACCCCCACCCCCACCACACCCCCTCATGCTTGGATGTTTATTGACGATATGTTATTTATTTGTGCCAGAATAAAATGCGGCACGTTGAATGCTCTGGGAACTGTTTTTTTTTTTTTCTTTCTTTTCAATGATAAGTGTATTTCTTTCAGTATTTAATAGGATATCAAGGCCTGACTAACATGGATCTACAAATGTGTAGATCAGGCATCTCTACCCACTCGTTCTTTTTTTTTCTTTCTAAAACTGTACTATTGCGTGTATGGACCAGTCTATACAAGCATTGACTCCTAAAGTGACTTGCATCTGTGGAAATGCAATTATACCTCTGCATATCTTATGTCATTGTGAAGGCTTGAAAACGTTTTCACTTCATTCATTCACAAAATCTGCACTTAGTTTGCTTGTGTCGGAAACGTTCAATATGACAATCAACATAACATTATGTTGGAAATAGTTCAGAGTAGAATTAGGAGACCCATTGGCTATCTGTTGTAATTTTACTGGCTGAGTAGTTATTTATTGGTTTAATTTATTCATACCTTTTCTTTTTATAATTTCAGTTCAGGAGAGAGAGGAATAGGGACAGGTAGTGATGGTATGAGGCATGGAAGGGGTGGGAAAGGGGTGGAATTTTGTCCAAAATCACAACTGTTGATCGACATCCAACAAAAGGGTGAAAGAACGCATTGTTGTCTCCCTTACATTCCCCCATTGCCGGAAACAAACTGAAACCTTCAGTGCAATTTGTAACGTGCAAGGATGAACTGTGACACATTTTGTTAGATACGTATATATCTATCTATCTATCTATCTATCTATCTATATATATATATATATATATATATATATATGTGTGTGTGTGTGTGTGTGTGTGTGTGTGTGTGATAAATTGTAGCACACTGAAGCACAGTCAAATAATCTCATGCAAAGTAGACATGTTTACGTGCCATTTCGTTTCTTCTGTTTTGGGATTTTTTGGGTTTTTTTTTCCTGGTGTGCTTTTGCTTTTACGCATGATTTGATTATCCGCCCATTTCACCTCTGTCCCCTTTCACCCCTCCCCCTCCCACTGCACATCACCCTTCCATCGTTACGGTTTTGGTCACGTCTTCAATTACAATTTACTGGAAAAACTGGCATCATATGTGTTTGTCCTACCTGCCGTTCTGAGAAAACAGTGGTGGTGGTGATGGTGGTGGTGGTGGTAGTAGTCGTAGCAGTAGTTGTAATAGTTTATGATGATGATGATAATAATGGTGGTGGTGGACGTTGTTCTTTCTTTTATCGTTTTCAGTCTTTTTTTTCCCCAGCGTTTTTCACGTTTGGTGTTTATTTTCGACCCATGGTGATTTGAAGAGAAAAAGAATCCAGAAAAAAAAGAAAACATAATCACGGTTATGCGTAACTGGCTTGCCATTTTTGTTAGTTTTTTTGTTTGTTTGTTTGTTTATTTTTCAGCTATACTTTTTTTTTTCTCCTGATGGTTTTTTTCTGATCTGTAGATTACGTGAACACGGTGAATGGATAAGAGTTATTTCCCAATCATGGAAGTTAATGCTGACGAATGGGACGAAGTATCTGGTGACAGGAAAACTGAAAAGTGGAATATCATTTGTGTTATAGAACATGACATGCAAAAACAAACAAACAACAACAACAACAACAACAGCAATAAGAAGAAGAAGAAGAAGAAGAAGAAGAAGAAGAAGAAATATCAACACGACACAACAAGAAGGAAGCCAATAAGGAAGCACAGAAAATGTAAAACGTGCACTTAATATGGGGAATAATTCAAATAATACACCTTGCATCATCATGATTCTCTCCCCTTCAAGTAGTAACGGTAGTGGCCGGGAATTAAAACATGCAAAAAATGCGGGAGCGATTTTGCCATGAATACAGTTATAAAAGAAAAAAACAGAGAAAGAACATAGGACATAAATTAAGTCTTCTTCTTTTTTTCGGTTCATTACATAACAAAATTTGGATGCTTACCTGTTTATGTTAATATCTGGAACAAATTCGGCGTTAAAATAGATAGTGTTCACCTCAATGAATGGAGGATAGGTTTTGTAATATATGCATTAAGTTTTAATGTTATGTACCTTCTTTACATTAGCTGCTGTAACGAAGGAAAGAGTGATACTCTTTTTCGTCAGTGTTTAAATCTGATTCATAGAGAGACGAGGTGGGTTTGTTGTAAACGACTTTCTAATGAAAGTAAAGTAGTTTTCTTGTCAATGAATCAGAAATAACCAAGAATAGGTTGAAATCGTTTAAATAGATGTAGTAATTTAGGATAATAGCATAGGCCATTACAGTACATAACTGATTATGATGATATGGATACTTTTATAGCGTCCATTCTCGATCAGAGACGAAACTATAAGCGCTTCGCAAACACATGGTAACACAACAGGCTGCTTATCTGGGTAGAGACGGCTGCCATTGGGCGCTCATCATTCGTTTCCTGTGTCACTCAACCACATTCACACTCAGACTTATAATATGTTATGTGAATTACCATTTTTGTTGATTCACCTCGTTATGTAGGCAGCCATACTCCGTATTGGCGTGTGTGAATAATTATGCTGATCAAGGAGATTGAGAAAAATTTTTCCAGTCTTCACCTTCCTCGCGCAACCGGGGTTTGAACTCAGGACAACTGAGAGTGGAAGGACGGGGCTCCAAC
>NC_134894.1:47533763-47536263 GCF_041734735.1 Babylonia areolata | reverse complement strand
TATTTTCTTCATCTATTTTACAAAGCCCATACCAATCAAAACTTAATATGCACATTTTGTGGACATTGCAAGTATTTTGAGTACCTTTTTGTCTCAGCGTATTGCATGAGTCAGAAACAATTCATCCCAGAAAAAAAAATTATAGGCAACATAGTCTCCTTGTTTTGATATGTGAATGTCTTCAACAAATCAAGAGGTGGTGAAAAATTATGTTTGGTACGGAAACATTTCCAAGGCAGAAGTTGCAGCCCTTAACAGAATCGTAAAAACTCCCACCAAGATTACCGGGGCTGATCTACCTTCTCTAGAAGACATATATTATAAGCGGCTACTCAAAAAAAGCAAAATCAATCAGTCAGAACGAATCACACCCAGCTTTTGGGATTTTCGAGATGCTCCCCTCTGGTCGACGGAACAATGAAAAAACTGCCAATAAATATTGCTTGCTGAATCACGAAAGCGTTTGTTAATAATTTGTTGTTCAATTTCGACGCAAGTCGCCAGGTTTCTGGCCTTGACAACATACCTTGGACTTGCTCAATGATGAGTAAACTTACAACCATGAGACTTTGCATGATTGGTTTATGACATGTTATTGAAGTTTTTCACGAGTATGTATGAAATTATTCTCTGGGTTTTAATTCATGGCAGTTCCAATCTTTTTACCCATTGTAAATTTTGAGGATTTCGCAATACCGAAAATTTCAAAAATTCATAAAAAGTACAATAATTGAAGAACCAACACAATCTCACGTGAAAGTGAAGATAATGTCATTGTGTAGCAAGTCCACGTAACAAAATGTTTCAGCATGCACCACATGGACCACGAACCCGATTTCTTTGATACATTGTTTGGCGGCCATTTTGATTTGTTTTCATAGCAACGGGTATTTACAGAAATCTAAGAACACTTTTTTGTAATCCACAAGTGATGATACACCTAGCAGACAAAAAAAAAGATATAGTCGGAGAGAAAAAAAGTCTTTATTTGACTGTAGTGTCTGGAGTTAAAAAGAAAACTAGGCCCCCTGCACTTTGATGACGACCTATCTCCCTTCCTCTCTGTCGCTTCCAGTGAATGATAGTCAGTCGTGTTCGACTAGGACCATCAGCAACTGCTTGCTGTCCAAACTATCTGGGCTGGAATCTGATTACAGTGGAGAGTGTCTCGCCTCAAGTTACATCTCCAGTCTCTCCGGGTTTTAGGACAGTTGGCGTTCCAATGACAGATGACGAAAACTTGTTGGTGAATGAGGCACGTCTTTAGAGAAGTCATTCATCACATGGCAACCGCTGCTGTTAATCGCTGCTGCAAGATTTCTGTCTGTTTGTCTGTCTGTCTGTCTGTCTGTCTGTCTGTCTGTCCAACTGTCACACACCTCGCTTGTTTCAACAACCCCCGTCTCCCCTACACTCAACCTCTTCTCTCTCCTCTAGAATTTGATTATCGTGGACAGTGTCTTCTACTACTACTACTAATGCTGCTGCTGCTGCTGCTTTAAGTATCGTCATCATGGTTTTCTGTCACGTTGTCTCCAGATCGTAGGGGCACCACTGATGGCCTGGCAACCAGTTCTCTCCATCTCTCCCTCTTCCTCGTCTCTCTTTCATCAGGGTGTCACTCAGTCTCAGACCTACTGTCCATTCCGGGATGTTGTCCTTCCATATCTTTTTCTTCTTCTTCTTCTTTTCTTTCCTGTCTGCCTGCCTTTCCTTCTTCTTCCTTTTCCTAGCACTGTGCCTTTGCTGGAGTTTCCTTGGCATGTCCTGCTGATTGTAAGATGTGAGCCGTACCATTTCACCCGCTCTTTCACGTCAGCTCAGTCTCTCTCTCTCTTCCTTTCTCTTAAAAAGAAAACTAGGCCCCCTGCACTTTGATGACGACCTATCTCCCCTCCTCTCTGTCGATTCCAGTGAATGATAGTCAGTCGTGTTCGACTAGGACCATCAGATCAGCAGAGGAGGCAACTGCTGTCCAAACTCTCTGGGCTGGAATCTGATTACAGTGGAGAGTGTCTCGCCCCAAGTTACATCTCCACTCTCTCCGGGTTTTAGGACAGTTGGCGTTCCAATGACAGATGACGAAAACTTGTTGGTGAATGAGGCTTGCCTGAGACCTGCATTTAGAGAAGTCATTCATCACATGGCAACCGCTGCCGTTAACCCTTTCACTGCCAAACTCGCATTTATGCAGCAGCTAGGTAGAGGACCCATGTCACTGAATGGTGACCAGATCTTGGTCTGTTACCTATTAACCTACTGCTCTTAATGTTCGGTGGTAGGACAGGTCATATTTTCTACACATCGCAGGGGGAATCCCCAGCTATTCCTAGACACCATATTTTCTGTGTTTATAGCATAAGGGAATTTTGCACTCTAAAGTGACTGGCGGTGAAAGGGTTAAACGCTGCTGCCAGATATCTGTCTATTGTCTGTTTGTCTGTCTGTCTGTCTGTCCAACTGTCACACACCTCGCTTGTTTCAACAACCCCCGTCTCCC
>NC_134894.1:47523763-47528763 GCF_041734735.1 Babylonia areolata | reverse complement strand
TGCACGTGGTAAGTGTGGGTGAATCGTGAGCTGTGCATGTTCATGTGTGTGTGTGTGCGTATATGTATGTGCTGTAACGTCAGTCTGAATGCATCAGAGCTCGGGTGATGTGGTCTGTGTGCCTTGAATGTTCCGAACATCAGGTGGGAAAATTTATTTTATTGTTTATTCGAAATGTAACTAATGATTGAATAGTTTGTGAATATAGTAGTTTTTGCTGTTAGTTTTGAAATGTTTGCTTTTTGATAAATTAATACTTTTTTGTGTAATTTATAAGACGTAGTGACTCATGAATGAACATTGTATTGTTAATTGGAAAATTGTATGAATGCATGAGTGGTGTGAAAGGATAACAAATATAATAAAATAAAATAAGGGAACATTGAGAATTAGCTAGAAGGAATAATTCAAATGGAGTGTGCCGAGAGCTAAGAACTGGAAAAAAGTAGTGTCAGGGCTCCATGTTGACTGGCCACGGAGTGGAGGGACCTTGAACTGGGATGTTCACTGAGGAGGTGCCCGAGTTTTCCCACGAGTGAGTGGGGTGGACACTACTGTGAGTAGGCTGCTGTCCGGCCTAGGACTGAGGCGATCCTGGGACTGGGTCATCAGGTTATGCAAAGAAAATTTAAATTGACTTGTGATAGTCAAGACATTTGTTCCTGTGTTTAAGATTAATTTTTTTTCCAGGATGAAGAGTGAATGAAAGATTTTTTCCTTGGTCTTAATAATTATAATTGGCTCAGGGGAAAATTCCTTGTGTCTGTTTTTTTTTTTGTTTACTGAGAGAGTGAGAGACTGAAGACTGCAAGCTGAACTCGCAAAAATATTTCTTCCATTATCTGTCTCCTCACCCACTTAGTAACAATCATCATCATGATCATCATTATTATTATCATCATCATCATTATTATTATTATCATTATCATCATCATCATCTTTATCATCATCATTATTGATATTATCATCATCATCATCATCATCATCGTTATTATCGCCATTATTATTATTTCTGTTATTACTTTCCCTACAGGTCCTTGCAGTGTACCCGCATCTCCATCCACAAGCATCTGGTGTTGTCCTTCATCTTCAGGTTCATCATCCACATCATCACGTTCGAGCCTTACATCAGTCAGCGGGAACACTCCTACAGGGACGTGGTAAGATTACAGATTATATTTGTTTTTATATGTATATTTGTATTCCTTTTTATCACAACAGATTATCTCTGTGTGAAATTCGGGCTGCTCTCCCCTGGGAGAGCGCGTCCCTACACTACAGCGCCACCCAATTTTTTTTTTTTTTTCCTGCGTGCAGTTTTATTTGTTTTTCCTATCGAAGTGCATTTTTCTACAGAATTTTGCCAAGAACAACCCTTTTGTTGCCGTGGGTTCTTTTACGTGCGCTTAGTGCACGCTGCACACGGGACCTCGCTTTATCGTCTCATCCGAATGACTAGCGTCCAGACCACCACTCAAGGTCTAGTGGAGGGGGGAGAAAAATATCAGCGAGCTGAGCCGTGATTCGAACCAGCGCGCTCAGATTCTCTTGCTTCCTAGTCGGACGCATTACCTCTAGGCCATCACTCACTCCACATAAGTATCCATATCAACCGACCAGTCATTCCCCCCAAAAAAAGTGACGCAGTCATGACGTCAGCAACAGACGCTCCTCTCCACCCCCTTCCCCCCCCCCCCTCCCCTCCCCCCCTCCCCATCCCCTTCAGCTGACGTCAACCAACTGCCTTTTGCACGTGCAGCAATGGTTGTGCCGCGCTCTCAAGGCACTGGACAACTACATGGTGGCGGCCAACTTCGCGTGGATGTTCGTGGAGGGCCTGTTCCTGCACAACCGGCTCTGCACCTCCGTGTTCAGCTCTGAGGGGCCCTTTATTCTCTTCTATCTCATCGGGTGGGGTGAGTGGACAGCGGGGGGGAATGTGTGTGTGTGTGTGTGTGTGTGTGAGGGGGGGGGGGGGGTGGGGGGGTGTCTTGTCTGTGTGTGTCTCTCTGTGTGTGCCTGTGTTTGTGTTGGGGGGGCGGCGCGCGAGCGCGTGTGTGTGTTGTGTGTGTGTATGTGCGTGTTTCTGTGTCTGTCTGTCTGTCTGTCTCTGTTTCTCTCTGTGTCTGTCTCTGTCTCTCTGCCTCTCTCTCTCTCTCTCTCTCTCTCTCTTTCTCACGGTCTGCGTCAGTGCCTCTCTGTGTCCCAGACTCCTCAAGAGACCAAGTCTGATAGCACGTTCTTATTGCATGGATTGATATTGTATGCACACACCACACACACACACACACACACACACACACACACAGAGAGCACACATACACACCAAACCGATTCCTTGAAAAACGGGAAAGATTGGATTGAAGTTGAAATGTGTGTGAATTATCTGATTGCATTGAAAATGAAGTTTTGATGAAAACAGTGTCATTAGAAATTAAGCCTCGTTTGAAACTTTGTCAGATGGGTGGAACTGAGAGAGAGAGAGAGAGAAAGAGAGAGAGAGAGAGACAATGCGAGAGAGAGAGAGAGAGAGAGAGAGAGAGAGACAGAGAGAGAGAGAGGGTGGTGGTGGCTGAAGAAGTTCAAATCTTCGCAATTGCACACACACACACATACATACACACGCACGCACACACACACATACACACACATACGCACACACACACACACACACACACATACACACACACACACACACACGCACACACACACACACACACACACACACACACACACACACACACACACACACACAACGTCAACATAGGCGACGGACGAAGGAAATGGAACAGAAAGTAAGGAGTGTGGTGAGAGAGGGGAGAGTGGGGAGGGAGGAGGGAGGGCACAGTCAACAACCACGCGATGGGCTTTATTTGTATTGGTATTTGGTATTTCTCTTTTTGTCACAACAGATTTCTCTGTGTGAAATTCGGGCTGCTACATTACAGTGCCACCCATTTTTTTTTTTTTTTGTATTTTTGTCTGCATGCAGTTGTGTTTGCATTTCCTATCGAAGTGGATTTTTCTACAGAATTTTGCCAGGAACAATCTTTTTGTTGCCGTGGGCTCTTTTACGTGCGCTAAGTGCATGCTGCACACGGGAGCTCGGTTTATCGTCTCATCTGAATGACTAGCGTCCAGACCACCACTCAAGGTCTAGTGGAAGGGGAGAAAATATCGGCGGTTGAGCCATGATTCGAACCAGTGCGCTCAGATTCTTTCGCTTCCTAGGCGGACGCGTTACCTCTAGACCATCACTCCACAAAGAACCTTCCACCAATGAGAACAAGGCTTTCTTTATAGAAGGCCACACCTCTTTACAGAGGAGGGGGTGGGGACCGGAACAGTTTCTCAGTGCGTTGCTTTCATCACGTTTATCCCGTCTTCTCGAGAGATGCGTCTGATGGCACACTGTACGTTGATTTAAATCTTGCACACACAACACGCGCAGCACATCCAATGCATTGAAAACAGGGTGGTGGGGATTAATACCAATTATTTGCAAATTTTGGCTCAGGAGCTCAGGCAGAAGGGTTAAAATTGCTCAGGAACTCAGGGCTCAAAGGGTTAAAATGGGTGTGGAATGTTTTATTTTATTGAAATGAGGTTTCGTCCAGAACTTTGTTGTTCGTAATCAAGTGCTCCTTGAAAATCTAGAGTGATTTCTTTTCTTTTTTCTTTTTTTCGATGTGGTTATGAGGAGAGAAAAACAGAGTGGAGTTGGGGAAGAGGCCGAAAAAACGTGGGGGGAGGGTGTTGGAGAAATTTACTGTGCAAGTGCACGAACACACACACACACTTTCGTGGAAGGGAGAGAGAGTGTTGGTAGGGTTCAGGAGAGAGAGAGAGAGAGGAAGACAGAGACAGAGAGGGAGACTGATTACAATCTTATGAACACAACACCCAAAACAGAAACCCACGCCTTGAATCACGGGGAATTAAAATGGTTGTGGAACATTTAATTGGACGAAAAATGATGCTTTATTGAAAACGTTGTTAGAAATTGGAGAGAGAGGGGGGGGGGAGGAGACAGACAGACAGACAGAGGGAGAAAGAGAGATATGGGAGTGGAGTGGTGCTAGGATGAAGACTAGAGATTGAAGTTTGATTTGAAAAAAATAACATCAACCTCACAGATGGATGAAGGAAATGAAGTGGAAAACAGTGTGGCGAGAGAGAGAGAGAGGGAGGGAGGGGGGGAGTGCAGAGAGATGGGGAAGGGGGAGGGGGGGGGGGGCTCAGTCAACAACCACGTTATGGGCTTTAGCAAAGAACCTTCCACCAATGAGAACAAGGCTTTCTTTATAAAAGACCACACCTCTTTACAGAGGAGGGGGTGGGGACCGGAACAGTTTCTCAGTGCGTTGCTTTCATCACGTTTATCCCGTCTTCTCGAGAGATGCGGCTGATGGCACACTGCACGTTGATTTAACATCCTTTTTTCTTTTTTTTATTTCTGCCCCATCTGCACCATTTCAGTGGCATTACTCCCACGCCGCTCATTTAGGTTTTCCCCATACACGGCCACACCCGGGTTCGTCCATCACAGTTCCAGCGTCGGCAGTCCCCAGAGAGCCATCGATGTTAGGTCGCCAGGAGGCCACACACCAGAGGAGACCCTGCACTGCTGCTGAGTCACTATGGTGGTGGTTAGTGGTGCCTGTTCTGATTCAACGTACTTAGGACACCACCTACTAAGCCCCTTACTAACGAAAGTAATAGCTTAGTCGCTGAGTGAGCGTCCCTCCTAGTGTGGAGACCGCCACCACGTCCCTCAAACAACAGTCCCCCATGAATCTGCCGACACTCAAGACACTAACAGGACTCAACCCAAGCACAGAAGTGGAGGGGTATCGAAACTGAGGTCACCATGAGAGCAGGGCATGAAAGGTCACAGACTGTTTTGTTTATATTGATTTAAAATCTTGTGCACACAAGACGCACTAAAACGGTGGGATTGAAATGGGCTTGGAACGTTTTGATAGATTGAAAGGGAAGTT
>NC_134894.1:47508763-47521263 GCF_041734735.1 Babylonia areolata | reverse complement strand
AATATCAGTGCGAGTCTGGATGAAGGTATTTATTTTTTTCCTGTCCTTTGATGGCTGGGATGGTCTCCTGAGGTCTTTATATTTATGAAATGTATACGATATTCATAATGTTTTTCGGGACAAATGGCATTAATTTTGTGTTCGCTTAAAAGCGCACAGACAGCACCACATCCACAATGAATATTTTACCATGAATTTTACGAAATAGCCATTAGATGTATGGATCACGAAATATCCACACGTATGGATTGTAAATTATTATAGTTGAGCAGTTATAAATCCATATATATATATATATATATATATATATATATATATATATATATATATATATATATATATATATATATATATATATATATATATATTGACGGGCGCAATGGTTTAAACGTTGGACTTTCAACCTGAGGGTCCCGGGTTCGAATCTCGGTGGCGCCTGGTGGGTAAAGGGTGGTGATTTTTCCGATCTGTCAGGTCAACATGTGTGCAGACCTGCTGGTGCCTGAACCCCCCTTCGTGTGTATACGCACGTAGAAGATCAAATACGCAATACGTGCCTGAAACCTGACTGAATGACACAGGAAACGAATGATGAGCGCCTAATGGCAGCCGTCAGTCGGCTCTACCCATGTAGGCAGCCTGTTGTGCAAATGACCCCGTGTTTGTAAAGCGCTTAGAGCTTGGTTTCCGACCGAGGATAGGCGCCGTATAAGTATCCATATCAATCAATCAATCAATCAAAAATATATACTTTATGTTAACAGATTTAGAAAACTAAAGAGAAGTGGTCAGTTATAATCATTCTTTCCGAGTTTATACCGATGTCAAAAATACTGTCCAACATCGCTTTATTTTTTTTATTTTGCCCGATTCTTCTTTTCTCTCCCCCCCCCCATTCCCCCCCACCGCCCCCGCCCTCTCACTCCCCTACCCCCAACCTACCTCTTATCAACCCACGACAGTATACTAAATTTCATTCATGTAAAAGCACACACACACACATACACGCGCGCGCGCGCACGGGGGAGAGAGAGAGAGAGAGAGAGAGAGAGAGAGGGGGGGGGGGGTTAACCTCAATTAAGTATAATCCTAAGATTCTCCACGATTAATGATATAATTATAATCATTGTGTCTTCTCAACCGGATACTATGGTAAACCCATTATCAACTTGTGCATAAGAGTGGCTTAAGAGAACACCATATCTCAAAACAACTTCTCAACATCATTATGTCCTCCCACCATGAATTTCACCCTTTAATCAGCACGTCAAGATCTGCCTCCCACGCCCACACCACACCACTCCCCCTCCAGCCGCCCCTTTGATCCAATCAAACACGAGAGTGAATGACGTTAAATGACGTCATAAAAGGCTTCCAGCAGCATTTATACGTCTCGCGGGAACCAGTTCGGAAGCGATATAACATGCTGCTGTCACAAAAAAGCACAGTTTTGAGAGCCACCCTTCCTCCTACCCTCCCACCCACACACACACACCCACGCCCCACCCCACAGCTCCCCTCACTCCTCCTCCGCCAACCCTTGTCCATGGACACAAAAACCCGTAAAGCAGCAACAAACAACCAAAACAAAAAAACACAACAAAAAAAACACATAAAAACAGGACAGGACAGGACAGGGCAAGACAGGACAGGACAGGGCAAGACAGGACAGGACAGGGCAAGACATGACAGGACAAACAGTACAGGGCAAGACAGGACAGGACAAGACACAGCAAGACAGGGCATAACACGACACGACACGACATGACAAGACAGGACAGCACAGAAGACAAGACAGGACAGCACAGTACAAGACATGACAGGTCAAGACAAGACAGAACAAAACAAGACAGTACAGGACATGACAAGACAGGACAGAACACGGCAAGACAGGACAGGACAGGACAGGGCAAGACAGGACAGGACAGTACAAGACATGACAGGACAGAACACGGCAGGACAGGACAGGACAGGGAAAGACAGGACAGGACACAGCAAGACAGGATAGGACAAGACGGGGAAAGACAGGACAGGACACAGCAAGACAGGATAGGACAGGACACAGCAAGACAGGGCATGGCAGGACACGACACGACACGACACGACACGACACGACAAGACAGGACAGGACAGAAGACAAGACAGGACAGCACAGTACAAGACATGACAGGTCAAGACAAGACAGAACAAAACAAGACAGTACAGGACAGGACAAGACAGGGCAAGACGGGACAGAACAGGGCAGTACAGGACAAGGCAAGACAAGGCAGGACAGGACAAGACAAGACAGGGCAGGGCAGGGCAGGGCAGGGCAGGGCAGGACAAGACAGGACAAGCAGTACAGGACAGGACAGGACAGCACAGTTCAAGACATGACATGACAGGACAGGGCAGTGCAGGACAGGTCAAGGCAAGACAGGAAAGAACAGGACAGGAGAAGACAGGACATGGCAGGACAGGACATGGTAGGACAGGACAGAACAGGGCAAGACAGGACAGGACAAGACAGGACAGGACACGGCAAGACAGGACAGGACAGGACAGGACAAGGCAAGACAGGACTGCACAGAACAAGACAGGACAGAACAGGACAGCACAAACAAGACAGGACATGACAGAAGACAAGACAGAACAGGGAAAGGATAGAAGACAAGACAGGACAAGACAAAACAATACAGGGCAGTACAGAACAAGACAAGACAGGGCAAGACAGCTCAAGACAAGACAGGACAAGACAAGACAAGACAGCACATGACACGACAGCAAGACAGGACAGGACAGGACAAGACAGGACAGAACAGAGCAAGACAAGACTGGACAGGGACAGGATACAAGGCAAGACAGGACAGAACAGTACAGGACATGACAGAACAAGACAGGGCAGGACGAGGCAGTGCAGGACATGACAGGTCAAGATGAGAAGGACAGGACAGGTGAAGACAAGACAAGACAGGACAGGACAGAACAAGACAGGGCAGGGTGGGGCAGGACAGGACATGACAGGTCAAGATAAGGACAGGACAGGTGAAGACAAGACAAGACAGGACAGGACAGAACAAGACAAGACAGGACAGGACAGGTCAAGATGAGAAGGGCAGGGCAGGTGAAAACAAGACAGGACAGGACAGGACAGGACGTGTTTATCACATGAATCCCTGTGGGGTTGGGGTTAGCTTTCGTGAAAATGTTAGAACCTACATGTTTCTATGTATCTAATAGGCACACATTTGAAATACATCTGGTCTTGTGCTCACAATCAGTTACAATGGCCATTACAGCTGCTCTTTTGAGAGATACATTTGATACATATTAGAGGGGAAAAAACAAAAAAAGAAAACCTTGCAACTATGCTTGCACAGCATGTAAAAGACTTAGTATCATTTGTTGAAAGCAAACTGTGTGTCTTTCAAAGCAACATGTTAAAGATTTACTATCACTCTTTGTATATATTAATTTCATTAATCTAATTCCTTTTCTGTTGATCTATTTGTGTATCTTATTTACCTCATTTCTGTTTATCTTCCCTCAAGGCCTAACCAAACGCGTCGGGTCACGCTGCTGGTCAGGCATCTGGTTAGTAGAAAATAAATCAACTCAGAGAAATGCCGTTTAGCAGGAATCTCCCCTTGTGTAACTGAACTGAACTTGTGTAAGGATGCTAGAAATTAATGGTATTAAAGACGTATTCACAAGAAGAATTTGTAACTAAATCAGCTCAGAGAGATGCCCTTTCGAAGGAATCTGTCTGGTTCATTGTAATGTAAAGCAGACTCGCTGAAGTGTCCCATTCACCACTGTTATAAAAAATAAATGGATTGCTCATTGGCCAGAAAAGCAGAAGCCAACTGGACGCCATATTGACACTCGTATCTGGCTGTCAGTTTGTTGAGAAGTTGTCTGCTAACTGGTGGTAGTTTTTGAACTGTAACCATGTATCTTTGATGAAATCATGTTATGCTTGCCTGCACAACATGCCAAATTTTGCGTTTTGATTGATATCTGCCAATGGTTTATTTACCAAAGTTACAACAGGAAAACGTTGCATTGACACGTAGCGCAGACTTGCTGTGGAGGCACACACAGGAATGTCAGATTAGCTAATGCTGCGAGCAAGTGAAAGCTTGCCGTGAAGCAGTCATTGTAGTCAGCTGAGCGCTCGGCTACAGATATGAACTTACTGCTTCGCGCTGTACTGACACGAGTAGCAAAATGGCTGATTGAATACTTCCGCTGGCTTCATTTAGCAAAGGGGCTCAAAGAAGGCATGCGCTGTCCACATATTTTTACATCAGCGCCCATTAATCTGTACGGTTCCGTCAGACTCGCTGCATCAGCATATTCTCGTGTTGCCGTCTTATCGTTTCTCTGCATTCGTGGGCTGTCACCCTCTCCTCTCTCATACGCACGTGCAGGCTTGCACGTGCAGGGCCTATTTTTCTTCACACGCGTGCTTTTATCCCATTGTTGTGGTGACGGGAGGGAAGGGGTTGGGTTTGGGTTTGCTTTCACTGGGCTTTGTCTGTCTGTCTGTGTGTCTTTCTGTGTCTGTGTTTGTCTGTTTGGTCTGTATGTCTGTTTGTCCATCAGTCTGGGTTTGTTTGTTGGTGTTTTTTTTTCCAGTTTGTATGTTCGGCCCGAAACTTTATGCTTACTCTCCTGTTTCTTGCATAACTGAAGACCATATACATACATACACACATACGTACATACATACATTCCATATATATCTATATATCTCTCTCTATATATATGTAAGTATATATAAATATTGTATGTATGTGTGTGTGTGTGTGTGTATCTGTGTGTGTGCGCGCACGCGCGTGCTTGCGTGAGTTTGCGTGTTTGTGTGCGTACCTGTGTATGACAAAACTACATCAACCTGTAAAGTTTGCACATTAGATCGGGTGACCTTCTTTTCTTATTATCACAAAAAAAGTAAATGAATAAATCCATATCTTCAAATAACGTCTTAACACCATCATGTCGTTCCTCCCAATATGTCATTGAAGACCACATTTGCCGTTGTGGCAGCCGCGACAAAATTTGTTTCGCCCATCCCAACCCCTCTCCCCCCCCCCCCCAACCCTCCAACTCCCCACCACCCCTCGCTGTCCGCCCTCTCCACCCCCTCCTCCCCGACTTCCCACTTTTTTCATCCAGTCAAACAGTGAATGGCTGGCATACACGACGTCATCTTAGGCTTCCAAACAATTACACGTCACGTGGGAATCGGTCAGGAAGCGGTATGACTGCTGTGCTGTCATGTCACGAAGCTGCAGTTTTGATGCTCAACCCCCCCAACCCCAGCCAACCCTCCCTCAACCCCACAACCCTTTCCTTGCCTCACCCCCTCTCCCCCCCCCCCCAATACCGCCCTCCTTCCCTTCCATTCCTTGTCCACCTACACAACGAAGCTCATGTTTAGGAACCTGTCCCCTTAGCGGGGATGCTGGGTGCCTTTCAGTGTTGTAAATGGCGTCCCCTTACTTCATGAAGTGATGTACTAGAAATTTCCACTTTTCTGTTGCTTTCTTTGTTTTTTGATTTAAAAAAAAAAATCCTTCACTGTTGTCTCCCTTTTTTTTTTCTTCCTTCCTCCTTTCTTCCAAACCCCTTTCATTTTTCAGGCAAACGTTGACACCATTTTGTTGCTGTTGTTTGTTTGGGTGTTGTTATTTTGTTGTTGTTTTTTTCCCCTCCTCTTTTCCGCAGTCTGTGATGTACTGTCTGTCCTGTTTTACTGTGACGATTAGGTAGTGAGACTGTAAACATAGGGATGGACACTAGCTGTCTATTCTGCAGTGTTATTTGCCCATGTGATTATTTTTAAATGTATTTATTGTTTGGCTTTGAAGCATTAACCCCCCCCCCCCTTTTTTTTTTCAACGATGAACTATTAAGCGGAATGGTTGGCGTCCTCAAAACGGCCTAATTTTATTTGCCCTAAGGAGCTAAATGGTTAGGACAATGTGTCATGAACTGTATTGTAGATTATCGTAATGTTTTATTCTTGTTTTTTTTTGTTGTTGCGTGTGTCTGTGTCTGTGTGACAGTTTTTGTGTTAGCGCAGTTGAGCATTTCGTGTGGTTTGACAGTTCTGATATGGATGGCCAAATGTGCAATCGGCTGAACAATAACGGATAAACCGGAAATAACCTTGTCCTGCCCTTATAAGGCAGTTTCGGAGAGGAGGGGGCGTGTCCTTCTATCGCCTGTTTTGAGTTCCTGTGGATCGCATAATTATTCTCATGCTGCTGCCTTCTTTTGGCTTTGCTCTCTTACGGGCTGTGGCTCTCCTCTCATACGCACGTGTAGGCTTGCACGTGCATGACCTATTTTTCGTTTTCACACACACACACACGCGTGCGCGCCCGTTATTGTGGTGGGCGGGAGGGGAGGGTTCGTCTGGGTTTCTCTTCGCTTGACTTCGTCTGTTATTCTGTTTTGCTTCTCGTTCGGTCTGTCTGTTTGTCACTCTGTCTGTCTGTGTGTCTGTGTGGTCTCCACGTAACACAGCGTATACACGTTTTTTGTTTTTTGTTTTTTTTTAATTATTATTTTTTTTATTTATTGATTTTTTTACAGGTTTTTCTTTTTTCAGTTTAGAGCATACAAATGCGCGTGCGGTGTTTGCATTTGTATGCGTGAGTGTGTGTGTGTGTGTGTGTGTGTGTGTGTGTGTGTGTGTGTGTGTGTGTGTGAATGTGTGCGTGTGTGTGTGTGCACGAACATGAAAAAGATTAAATTGAAAAATGAGCGGGAGAGGTGGTGGTGTGTGGGGGGTGGGAGGTGGGGTGGGCGGCTGGGGAATATATATATATATATATATATATATATATATATATATATATATAATGACGCAATACCACAGCAATACAATGTACTTCCGAGGGGTTATGTTTCTTTTCTGTCGAAGAAAACCACACAAAAAAATGATATGTCTTAGGATGTAATGCCTATCGCATTCTTTAACCGTATGGTGGCATGCCCCACAGCTGTCTCTTTAACTCACTCAGTACGGCCAGTCCTCTCTTCTCCTCTACACAGACCCCTCGGATGTCCAGTGGGTGTCTCAATAACCCAACCTTTAGCTTCCGTCGTCAGAAGTGTGGTATTCTTTGTCAACATTCACCTCTTCAATATAAGAGCCTTCCGCTTGAAATATTTTGATGGTGGTAATTGGGGTGAAAAGCTGTTAACGTCGTCTCTTTCGCCGTTCGTATGGAGAGAGTTAAAACCAAGACCCGGCAACACGAAACGTTGTAAGGTTAGGTAGGACATTACGGAGTTACTATACACGACGGGCGCTGCATCGCAAACAAAATATGCCAAGACTCATTGCCCCTGTCACATTAACTGCAGTTTCCAGGGTTTTGTTTCTCCTCTGTCGTGGAAAAACAAACAAACATGATATATCCTGTCATTTTGATACGACCCCCCGACCCCGCCCACACACCCCTCCTCCCCTGTGTGTGTGTGTGTGTGTGTTTGTGTGTGAGCGTGCGTTTGTTGGGTTGGCTGGTAGTTCCCAGGACCCCATTTTGCAGCTTGCTTTCATGGAGGACTTTTCGTCGCTTGCAGAGCGAAAAGTAGGTCATAAAACGACATGCGCAGCCCACTACCGTAACTGGCTTCTCCGAGTTTGCGCTGCTTTTGTTCGGACAACTTATCGGCAGAGTTTATAAATGGATCAGTTTGAATACTTAACGGTAGATATATGACGGAAAACACTCTCACAGTAAACATAGAAGACTAAAGCAAATAATGGGTTTGATTATAAAACCAAATATATATTGTAAACTTGCAAAACATTGTCACCGAAAATGTTCAAAATCCTGTCATCAGATCAGCGATTTTGACGACGAAATTTTAGCTTCTCGGTGACCTGGATAATAAGAAAAAGGAGACGCGCATACGCACGCGGTTCTCGCTAAGAATAACCAGGGAACCCTGACGAAAATCCAACAAAAACGTGTCTCCACAGCTTCCCTATTGTTCCGAGTATCGTAATCTACCACTTCCGTGTGGGCAAATCAACAGTCTTGGTGGTTAAAGACTGCTGCTGCTGCTGCTGATGATGATGATGAAAGTAGCGGGCGTGTCCTGGCAGAATCATTACCGAAGGCATTTGACTGAAGACCCGCCGCATATGTTTTGCAACTTGCTCGAGATGGGCGACCCCTGTCCTGCCTATTGGCGTTCTATGTCCCCCACATGCATCCACGCGTGTGTTTCGCTGCCCCCCGCACAGCCTCACGTGTATGATGTACATACCATTGGGGTTCGATTTCAAGGTTCTGTATAACCTGTTCAGTGCCTTTTAACCCGTGCCTGCCCTGGTACGTAGCACTTACGTCCATAGTGACGTCACTTATGACATCATCAAAAGAAGGGACATGTGTTTAGAAGGCTGGAAATGCACACATTGTGATCTAGAGTGGTTATATATCCTGAACATTTTTTTTTCTTCAGTTTTTGGCGGTTTGTTCTGGATATTCATTTTTGACTTGAAGCCCCCCCATTCCACTGTTTTTACCCCGGTAGTCAAGGAGTTAAGACGTCTTGTATTGTATTGTATTTCTCTTTTTATCACAACAGATTTCTGTGTGTGAAATTCGGGCTGCTCTCCCGAGGGAGAGCAGGTCGCTCCACTACTTTTTTGGTATTTTTTCGTGCATGCAGTTTTATTTGTCTTTCCCATCAAAGTGGATATTTTTACAGAAATTTGCCAAGAACAACCCTTTCGTTGCCGTGGGTTCTTTTACGTGCACTAAGTGCATGCTGTGCACGGGACCTCGGTTTATCGTCTCATCCGAATGACTAGCGTCCAGAACGCCACCCAAGGTCTAGTAGAGGCCGAAGGGGAGAAAATATCGGCGGCTGAGCCGTGATTCGAACCAGTGCGTTCAGATTATCTTGCTTCCTAGGCGGACGCGTTTCCTCTAGGCCATCACTCCACACTGACGTCAGCTGACGTCCAACACAAAATGTTGTGTTGCCACAGTGCCTGTAAGACGCCCGCTGACGTCCAACACAAAGTGTTGCCACAGTGCCTGTAAGACGCCCGCTGACGTCCAACACAAAATGTTGCCACAGTGCCTGTAAGACGCCCGCTGACGTCCAACACAAAATGTTGCAACAGTGCCTGAAAGACGCCCGCTGACGTCCAACACAAAATGTTGTGTTGCCACAGTGCCTGTAAGACACCCGCTGACGTCCAACACAAAATGTTGCCACAGTGCCTGTAAGACACCCGCTGACGTCCAACACAAAATGTTGCAACAGTGCCTGAAAGACGCCCGCTGACGTCCAACACAAAATGTTGCCACAGTGCCTGTAAGACGCCCGCTGACGTCCAACACAAAATGTTGCCACAGTGCCTGTAAGACGCCCGCTGACGTCCAACACAAAATGTTGCCACAGTGCCTGACGTCCAACACAAAGTGTTGCCACAGTGCCTGTAAGACGCCCGCTGACGTCCAACACAAAATGTTGCCACAGTGCCTGACGTCCAACACAAAATGTTGTGTTGCCACAGTGCCTGAAAGACGCCCGCTGACGTCCAACACAAAATGTTGTGTTGCCACAGTGCCTGTAAGACACCCGCTGACGTCCAACACAAAATGTTGCCACAGTGCCTGACGTCCAACACAAAATGTTGTGTTGCCACAGTGCCTGAAAGACGCCCACTGACGTCCAACACAAAATGTTGCCACAGTGCCTGTAAGACGCCCGCTGACGCCCTGCATCCATTCCGATTTTTCCTCCATTGGAGTTTGGTTCAATGATCACAGACTCTAAACGGTTAGTTTTAAAGTAACGGACATGCAATGTGAGGGCATATCCCAACCTTGTTTGCGTTGCGTGTACATTTTATTTTGTATATAAGATCTTGATTTACAAGTGATGTTTCTGATATAACAATTCCAGCACTTATTCGCACACTCATGTATAGCTCTGTAAACGTTATTGGAATCGTCCGCCTTCGCCATGATGGCGTGTCGGAATTGGCCCTGAAAAAAAAAAATCAAATCTGACAGCAGTAAACGTTGTAGAGGGGGAGGGGAGGGGGTGGGGGGTTATTAGGGCGTCACATCGCACAAACGCGCGTCAGACGAATGCCAAGAAACATGTTTTTTTTTTATTGCGTCTGTCTTTCCACATTCAAGTTTTCTGTTTTTGCAGGAGATTTGTTTTTGGTTGTTTATTTCTTTGTTTGTTGGGGCTTGTTTTTTTTTTTTTTTTTTTTTTTTTTTTTTTTTTTAGGGGTGGGGGGTTATTTTGTCTCTGTCAAGGGAAAAACCTGATATTTCCTGTCATGCAAATGCAGATTGTTTGCTGACGATTCATTTGTTTGCTTGGTTGTGTATTTATGTTGTTGTTGTTGTTGTTGTTGTCGCTGTTGTTGTTGTTGGTGGTGGTATTGTTATGTAGTTGTTGCTACTGCTATTATTGTTTTTGTCGCTGTTGTTGGTGGTGGTGGTGGTATTGTTATGTAGTTGTTGCTACTGCTATTATTGTTTTTGTCGCTGTTGTTGTTGGTGGTGGTGGTATTGTTATGGAGTTGTTGCTACTGCTATTATTGTTTTTGTCGCTGTTGTTGTTATCATTGTTGAGGTTGCTGTTGCCATTGTCATTGCCGCTGTTGTTGTTATCATTGTTGAGGTTGCTGTTGCCATTGTCATTGCCGCTGTTGTTGTTTTTGTTGCTGTTGCTATTGCTATTGCTGTTGTTGTTGTTGTTGTTGTTGCTGTTATTGTTGTCGCTGTTTGTGTTGTTGTTGTGTGATTGTATATTTTGGGGGGGAGGGGGGAGGGGTCAGGGAGGGCTTTTCGATTCCTTGATCCCATTGGTTATGTCACTCGCGCAGCATCGTGAGCTGACAATCAGATCATGTTTCGACATCTCGGATTGCATGAGTGCATGTCCATGTACATGATAACCCCTGCCTCTCTCTCTCCTCCAACCCGCCCTCCCTCTTCCACCTCACCCCTTCGTATTTTTCTCTTCTTCTTTTTTTGTGCATATCAATGTGGTGTGTGTGTGTGTGTGTGTGTGTGTGTGTGTGTGTGTGTGTGTGTGTGTGTGTGTGTTGTTTTTCCCCATTTCTATGGGTGGCAGAGTGGGGTGTGTGTGTGTGTGTGTGTGTGTGTGTGTGTGTGTGTGTGTGTCTGTCTGTGTTGTTTTTCCCCATTTCTGTGGGTGGCAGAGTGGTGTGTGTGTGTGTGTGTGTGTGTGTGTGTGTAAGTTGTTTTGCCCCTATCGTTCTGACGTATGGGAACAGAGTTTCTCCTCTCTTCGGGTGTGAGTGGTGTATGTTATTTTCTCATTTCCATAACCGATCGAAATCTGACAGGTTTGATTTGAGTCTTCTCGTGTTTTCGTTAATCTTTTTGTTGTTGTTGTTGTTGTTGTTGTTGTTGTTGCATCCATTGACACGCAGTGTGGGTAGGGGGTGTGTGTATGTTGGGGGAGGGGTGGGGGGCGGGGGGGGGGAGGGGGCGGCATTTGAGAAGTCTCTCTTGAGGTTACAATGAAATCTGATACACCCTGTCGTGCAGAATACTCTTTTTGAGTACAGGGTGTTTGTCCTGTCCACCTCGTCTCCTCAAATGCTTCCTTGAAATTGCCTTGTTTTGTTGAGAGGGGATGGGCGGGAGGGGAATGGGGGGGGGGAGGCAGGGGGCAGGGGGGTCTCTGGCTCTCATTTGTCAGTCTGTTCCGTGGTTTCCGTTTGTGTCTGATATAGAAAATGTTGCAACCCCACATTCTTTTATTGGGAAGAAGAGGCTGATTAGATGGTCAGCTTTGTGTGTTGTTTCCAGCTGTTTGTGACCAAAGACAGAATAGAACAAACGAACGAACAAACGAACAACAAGCAAAAAAGAGAGAGAGAAAAAAAAAGATGGACCGAGGAGACAGAAAGAAGAGAGAAATATGGAAATGAATAAAGAGAGAGACAGACAGACACAGACAGACAGAGAGTGGAAGAAAAGAGAAAGAATGGGGGAAAAGGAAAAAGAAGAAAGAAAGAAAGAAAGAAAGAAAGAAAAAACTTATTAAAAGAAGAAGAAGGAGGACGAGGGGTAGGAGAAGGAGGAGGAGGAGGAGAAGAAGGAGGAGCAGAAGAAGAAGTTGATGATGATGATGATGATGAAGGAGGAGGAGGAGGAGCAGGAGGAGAAGAGGAAGAAGAAGACGGAGAAGAAGAAGGAGGAGGAAGAGGAGGAGGAGGAGGAAAAGAAGAAGCAGAAGAAGAAAAAGAAAGAAAGAAAGAAAACTGGAACGAGCGCATTGTTACCCGTTGCTTTCCCCCACAGAGACCCTTTTTTTTTATTTACATATGTAAATTCATTTCTTTGTTCTTTTTCTACAATGTTTTCTTTCTTTTTCTTTCATGTCTTTTCTTATTTGCATTTTCTTGTATTTTCTATTTTATTCCGTTTGTTGGCTGGTCTCGTTTTCTCTGAGTGGAGCGTCAGGGGCCATGCTAAGTAACA
>NC_134894.1:47496263-47501263 GCF_041734735.1 Babylonia areolata | reverse complement strand
CACACACACATGTGAGATGTTGCTGGAGATTGCGTGCTATAGAGATGTCCTTCATTCAACAAAATGGGGGTGGGGGTGAGTGAGGGGAGGTGGGGTGAGGGTGAGGGTAAGGTGGAGGTGGGGATGTTTCTTGGGGGTAGGGAGAAGGAGGGGAAGAGATGCAGGTATAGCTGTGTGTGTGTGTTCTCTCTCTCTCTCTCTGTCTCTGTCTCTCTCTCTGTCTCTACGTGTGTGTATATGTGCGCGCGCGCGTGCTTGCTTGTTTGTATGTGTTTGTGTGCGTGCGTGCATGCCTATGTATATATCAGTGCATGCATGAGTGCATTCGTCCGTGTGCTTGTACGTGCGCGTGTGTGTATGCGCGTGTATATGTGTATGCTTGTTTTTTTGTTGTTGTTTTTTTCGTGTACACGCACGCGCATGCGCACGTGTGTGTGTGTGTGTGTGTGTGTGTGTGTGTGTGTGTGTGTGTGTGTGTGTGTGTGTGTGTGTGTGTGTGAGTACGTACATGTGTGTGTGTGTTCGTGTGTGTGTGTTTGTGTGTGTGTGTGTGTGTGTGTGTGTGTGTGTGTGTGTGTGTGTGTGTGTGTGAAAGTGTGCTCTCGGTCTATGTATACGTGTGGGTGTATGTGTGGGCGTGTGACATTATCATGTTGAGAACTGTGTAAGGTCGTCAATTGCTGGCAACATGTTTCTTGTGTCTATCACCGTAGTTATTCCTGATGTTTATTGGTCTGTTAGCACGGTAATAATAGGCGCAATAGAACTTTTATCTACATATAAACGCACATCACATATATCAGAAATGATATCATCTTTTGATGATTACTGATTGCTGTTACATGATAGGATAACCGTTTATTTGGATTCCAGTGATTGCTGTTTGTGTTCGTATTGCCTTCATTTTGCGTTTTCTCGCATTTTGATTATTTATCTCTTTGGGGTCCGATCGCCCCAGGTCGCCCTTGGCCTGTGTAACTTCGTAAGTCCGCCCAAATTCTGCCTCCGGTTCTTCCTTTTCCAAACACCCCAAAAGGGACCCCACCTCTAGAGGTCCTGGTGTCTTTTTGTAAGGTATCGATCGAGTATAGCTGGTGCTTAATTTTTCTGGATAGAACAACAACAATAAGCACACAAAAAAAAAAAGACCAAAAAAAAACCCCAACAACAACAACAACAACAAGACAATAACAACAACAAACTAACAAAACAAACAAAAATATAAATTATTATACTGTAGATGTAGAAGTCACTTAAGTGTATGTTCAACGTTCATATTGTGAACTGACTGCAACAACCACACGTGTCTTTCTTGGGTTGTTTTTTTTTCCTCACGTGTTGGGTCATGCTGTTGTCAGGCGTCAGCCCAGCAGATGTGGTGTAGCGTGTATGGATTTGTCCGAACGTTGAGAATTTTTATTTTTTTTAATATATTATATGCTGCAGAGTTTCCCCTCTGTTTTATTTAATCCAAAGTAGTGTTTCGTTTTGGGTGATAGCGTCAGATTTACTTGTCGAGCAAAGTTCCCATTATTCTAATTAGTGGAACTGTTCGACTCTAACATGTAATATGTCGTCTTGATTACATTACGAAACCTTAATTTAATGAGAAAGAGTGAGAGACAGTGTGAGTGTGAGTGTGTGTGTGAGTGAGTGGGTAGGGGAATGAGGTGGGGGAATTTGAATGGGCGTCTGTGTGCATGCATGGATGTATGCAGGGAGAGGGTGGGGGATACACGTATGTGAGTATGTGTGTGCGTTAGAATAATTTTTGCGATAATGATATTAATGAAATTTGATAAATTGATTTGTTAAATATGTTCTTTTTAAATTCATATCTTCATCTTTTTTTTTCTTCCCTCAAATTAGAATTTCTTTGTGTTGCTCAGTTAATATTTATTCAAATGGTTGCGAAAATGTCAGTACAACAAACAGTTAATCTGACAATAAATGGTTTCAGTCAGTCAGTGTGTGTGTGTGTGTGTGTGTGTGTGTGTGTGTGTGTGTGTGTGTGTGTGTGTGTGTGTCCCCCCCAAACCCCAGGCATCCCCTTGGTGCTGACGGTGACGTGGTCCACCCTGATGCACTTCCACAACCAGGAGACGTGCTGGAGCTTCTCCACCCAGTCCCCGCTCATCTTCATCGTCTACGCCCCCATCATGGTGGCTCTGGTGGTCAGTGGGCACAGGATGCTGGCGTCTTGTTTGTGTCTTTCTTTCTTTCTTCTTTCTTCTGTGTGTGTGTGTGTGTGTGTGTGTGTGTGTGTGGAACATAGATGTAATGTTTTATGTTAACAAAAGCGTTTTCGTAATGCGCCTAGAGCAGATTTCTGGATAGTGTGCTATATAAGTATCCATTATTATTATTATTATTATTATTATTATTATTATTATTATTATTCTATTTCTTCTTCTTCTCCTCCTCCTCCTCCTCTTTCTTCTTCTTCTTCTATTTCTTTTGCTTCTGCACGTTTTCTTCTTCGTCTGCCTTTTCGTCTTCTTCTTCTTCTATTCGATACTTTTGATTAACCTGTGTTTGTTTGTTTGTTTCTTCTTCTTCTTCTTCTCCTCCTCCTCCTTCTTCCTCATTTGTTTCTTCTTCTTCTTCTTCTTCGTTCGTGGGCTGCAACTCCCACGTTCACTTGTATTTGATCTGCTTGTCGTGTACACACAACGAAGGGGGCTCAGGCACTAAGCAGGTCTGCACATAATTATGTTGACCTGGGAAATGGGGGAAAAAAATCTCCACCTTTTACCCACCAGGCGCCGTTACCGAGATTCGAACCTGGGGGGACCCTCAGATTGAACGTCCAATGCTTTGACCACTCGGCTATTGCGCCCGTCGTTTGTTTGTTTGTTTGTTTGTTTGTTTCGGGGTTTATAAGTAAGAAAGTAAGTAGAGTAAGTAAGTAGCATCGTCTGTGCCCCCATCAAGGTGGCTTAGGTGGTCAGTCATAGCATGCTGCTGCTTCGCTTCTTTGCTTGTTCATTTATTATTCTTATCGATATAATTCAATTACTCGATTGATTATCAGTTAGTATGTTATTTATATATTCGTTTATCTCTCGATGCTTATCAATATAATCAATTACTCAATCAGTTATTCAGCTGATTGATTATCAGTTAGTATGTTATTTATATATTCGTTTATCTTTCGATGTTTGTATACATAGATTTTCTATTTCATTTATTTGATTATCTGTTAGTTAGTTAGTGTATTTATTTATTTATCTATTTATTATTTAGTTATTCATTTATTTCTATTTATCTAACATGTATATTTCATTATTTACTCCTTTTTTTAATTGTTGCTGTTTTTCAGGTGTCGTTATATTTTCTTTATTCATTTCTTTCCTTCTCAATTATTTATTCGTTTGAGTGTGTGTGTGTGTGTGTGTGTGTGTGTGTGTGTGTGTGTGTGTGTGTGTGTGTGTGTGTGTGTGTATGTGTTTGTATTTGTATGAGCATGCTTGTGCGTGTGTGTGTGTGTGAGAGAGAGAGAGTGAGTGTGTGTGTGTGTGTGTGTGTGTGTGTGTGTGTGTGTGAGTGAGTGTGTGTGTGTGTGTGTGTGTGTGTGTGTGTGTGCGTGTGTGTGCGTGTGTGTGTGAGTGTGTGTGTGTGTGTGCGTGTGTGTGTGAGTGTGTGTGCTGTGTGTGTGTGTGTGTGTGTGTGTGAGTGTGTGTGTGTGTGTGTGTGTGTGATCGTGAAAAAACCAACACACACACACACACAAAACGAATGAGTGAGTAGGTGAATGATTGAAGGAGTGAGTGAGGCAGTGAGCAAAGGAAGATATAATTGCGATTTACTTTTTGTCGCTCTTGACTGAATGACAGAAAATGATAGTAATTAATAGGGTCATTTAATGATGAGTTGGTTGACTGACCAATGCTTCTATGTCTGCCGGTCTGTCTGTCTGTCTGTCTGTCTGTATGTATGTGTGTATGTATGTATGTAAGTACGTAAGCATGCATGTATGTATGTATCTGTGTATTGACAGACTGTGTTAACTGTTTTCAGATCAATCTAGGCTTTCTGATCAACATAATACGGATTCTGGTGACGAAGCTTCGAGCGAACCATTCCCCTGAAACTGCCAGAATGAGGTATGCATTGTATTTTGTTCGTGAACCATGATGCACAAGTGAATCAGGATAATGTAAGCCTTGTTTGGTTTTTTGACTCACTTGTGTAAACAAAGTGAGTCTATGTTTTAACCCGGTGTTCGGTTGTCTGTGTGTGTGTGTGTGTGTGTGTGTGTGTGTGTGTGTGTGTGTGTGTCCGTGGTAAACTTTAACATTGACATTTTCTCTGCAAATACTTTGTCAGTTGACACCAAATTAGGCATAAAAATAGGAAAAATTTAGTTCTTTCCAGTCATCTTGTTTAAAACAATATTGCACCTCTGGGATGGGCACAAAAAAAAATGAAGCCTAATTATATGCAAACTGCATTTACTGTCATATTATATTTTTTGTATTCTCTAAACTTGGCACTTTGATCTGATATTCTGACCCAACAACAAGAGCAGTCATTATTATCATTTTTTTGTTCAAACAGGAACTTCTTTTGCTAAGCATGGAATTTTTATTTATTTTGCAAACGTTTTGGTGCAGATAGTAAGAAGGGAAATTACTCTGTAATTAATGTTAGGGGACATAATTTGCTTTAAACTGATCTTTCTCATCTTAAACATTACATTTTGAAATTATGCTCAATACATAAAAAGCTGGATTTTTTTTTAAAGTGTATCACAAGTGAGTCTTGAAGGCCTTGCCTCTCTTG
Source organism: Babylonia areolata (assembly GCF_041734735.1). Taxonomy (NCBI): domain Eukaryota; kingdom Metazoa; phylum Mollusca; class Gastropoda; order Neogastropoda; family Buccinidae; genus Babylonia; species Babylonia areolata. The sequence continues at coordinate 47,496,478 of NC_134894.1, read as the reverse complement.
TTTTTGTTGTTGTTGTTGTTGTTGAGTGAATCGTGTTTCAGTGGACGATACGCGAGGAGCTAAAGAACAGAAAGAACAACAAGTACAATCCTTTAATTTACCTTCTGGACTGGTGCTGAGTGGTATGGTAATCAATAATTCCGTCATTAAAAGTAGAGAAGTACTATCACATCGGTAAAGATCTTTCTATGTTCACTGCAGAACTTATAGCTATG
>NC_134894.1:47486263-47488763 GCF_041734735.1 Babylonia areolata | reverse complement strand
GTATGTGAATAGGTAAGTGAGTGACATGCCTCTGTGTGTGTGTGTGTGTGTGTGTGTGTGTGTGTGTGTGTGATCGCATAATTAATGTTAATTTGAATGAGGGGGGGGAGAAATCGGGGGGTCCGGTGTTGGGGGGTGGGGGGGGGGGGTTCACGTGTTGTTTAAAAGTGTGACATGACTGTCTGTGTATGTGCATAATCGCATGATTAATTAATTTGAATTTGAATGAGGGTGAGAGAGGTGGTGCTGGTAGGTGAGTGACGTGCCTGCCTACCTCTGTGTGTGTGTGTGTGTGTATGTGTGTGTGTGTGTATGTGTGTGTATGTATGTGTGTGTATGTGTGTGTGTGTATGTGTGTGTATGTGTGTGTGTATGTATGTATGTGTGTGTGTATGTATGTATGTGTGTGTGTCTGTGTCTGCGTCTGTGTCTGTGTGTCTGTGTGTGTGTGTATAATAGAATGGTTAATGTAAATTTGAATGAGGGTGAGAGGGGTGTAAGAGCGACATCACACGATTAATATTATTTGAATGAGGGCAAACTGTAGATCACCTCACCTCACCTCACCTCAGGCCCATAACTACAAAGTAGTCGTTGGAGGAAACCTGAGGACCGCAGACGCAACCTCCCTTCTCCATCTGTCTCTGTCAGCAGCCGTCGGCAGCAGCTCACGTGTATGGAGTCCGGGCCATTGTTTGATGTTCTCATGCCAGTTCTTCCGCTGTCTTCCTCTTTTTCTCCCGCCCTCGATGGTGCCTTGCATGACTGTTTTGGACAGACTGGTGTGTCGAGTGTTGTGCCCAAACCATATCAGCTTGCGTCTCTTCACAGTTGAAAGGAGAGGTTCCTGAGGTCCAGCAAGGTTCTCAGTTCTGCTCCCTACATATTCATTGGTCCTGTGCTCGATCCAGGAAATTTGAAGGAGCTTCCTCAGGCATTTGTTCTCGAAGGCCTGGATCTACCTTTCAGTTTCGGCCGTCAGTGTCCATGCCTCGCAACCATACAGTACAATGGAGACTACCAGGGCTTTGTAGAGTTTGAATTTTGTGGAGAATCGGATGTTACTTTTCCACACTCTGTTCAGTTTGGTCATGGCTGCAGTGGCTGTGCCAATGCGAATTCTTATTTCTGCTTTGCTGCTTCCATCTTTTGTCAGGGTTGCTCCTAGATATTTGAAGTTTCCGACATCTTCCAGTTGTTCTCCGTTCATGAAAATAGTGGCACGGTCCATGTTCACGATGTTTACCATGGTTTTGGATTTCTCTGTGCTGACCTCCATTCCGTGAGCACCCGCTCTGTCAACTGTAGATCAGTGTCAGTGTAAACCGAAAATGTTTTGATAATTCAACTAGGATGTTGGTCTTTAACGTGTGTGTATGCTTCGCATGTATTATGCATGTGCGAGAGTTTAGGTTTTACGATTATGTGTAGATGACCATGTGTATATGTGTATATGTGCATACTTTTTTGTTGATAAGTGTAGATTTATATATATATATATATATATATATATATATATATATATATATATATATACTAGTGTGTGGATGAGCATAGTTTTGTGAATAAGTGTGTAAATATTCTTGCCTTCTTAAGAAATTGTAACGGCGCTTAGAGCACCCCAAGGGGATCAGCGTCTTAAAATGCACTTTATTATTATTATTATTATTATTATTATTATTATTATTATTATTATAATGACCAACTTTTCCGTGGAGATTTTGGAGGTTTCAGCTGTTCGGCATGACTGTTTTTGTAAAGCGAGAGTGTGATTGTGGACAGAGGAGAGATAGATTTGAAGGGGGTGTTTGCTTAGGAGGGATGAGTTAGTTGGAAACTGGTATGTGTGAGTGTAGGGGGAGTAGTCTTGAAGTATCAGTATGTGTATCGGTAGCTCAAGGAGGCGTCACTGCGTTCGGACGAATCTATATACGCTACACCACATCTGCAAAGCAGATGCCTGACCAGCAGCGTAACCCAACGTGCTTAGTCAGGCCTTGAGAAAAAAAGAAAAGAAACAACAACAATGATAATGATAATAATAAATAATAAAACAAGAGAGGCAAGGCCTTCAAGACTCACTTGTGATAAATTAAGTCCCCTAGCATTAATTACAGAGTAATTTCCCTTTTTTACTATCTGCACCAAAACGTTTGCAAAATAAATAAAAATTCCATGCTTAGCAAAAGAAGTTCCTGTTTGAACAAAAAATGATAATAACGACTGCTCTTGTTGTTGTGTCAGAATGTGAGATCAAAGTGCCAAGTTTAGAGAATACAAAAAATATCAATATAACAGTAAATGCAGTTTGCATATAATTAGGCTTCTTTTTTTATATATTTTTGTGCCCATCCCAGAGGTGCAATATTGTTTTAAACAAGATGACTGGAAAGAACTGAATTTTTCCTATTTTTATGCCTAATTTGGTGTCAACTGACAAAGTATTTGCAGAGAAAATAGCAATGTTAAAGTTTACCACGGACACACAGACACACGGACA
>NC_134894.1:47471263-47476263 GCF_041734735.1 Babylonia areolata | reverse complement strand
TGATGATGATGGTGGTGGTGCTGCTGTTGCTTATGACTACGATGTCGTGAATGAGAGGAGACATGGTGTTGGTGATGATGACGAGGATTATAATGATTGTTATGATGATGATGATGTTGTTGATGGTGTAGTGGTGGTAGTGGCTGGTGGTGCTGCTGATTAGTGGTATAGTGATGATGATGATGGTGACGATACTTTGTGCGCACGTGACGTAACCACCAGAACGCACTGCCGCCCACCACTACCCCCACCCCCAACTGTGTATGTATGAAAGTCGTGACCATCAGAACAGCAGAGGAGATAAACTGATGTCCCGACAATCTTGGCTAGAATGTGATTATAGTCGAGAGTGTCTCGCCCAAAGTGCATCCCCACTGTCTCGGCCAAGAGGGTTTGGGGACAGCCGGCGATGGGACGGTTCCCAAAGGCCAACTAGCCCCCAAGGCTGCAACACAAAGATCCAGTGCAGTTTTGCCTCCTAGTTTGAGTCATGGTCCTTCACAAAAAGACTAAGCCGTAAATGAGTTTCCCACTGCAGTGAAGAAACTATTGATAATACAGCTTTCACTTTGCTGTTGGCCCAGTTGTATGCTTATGTCAATCTGCAACTAAGTAACGCCTGTTGACAAACAGACAACTAACTAACCAACCACATCCCTCGGAAACGGACAGAGACAGGGAGGTATTGTAGTAGTAACTGCAATCTGTCCCTGTCCTGCACACACACACACACACACACACACACACACAGAAATGGAGTGATGGCCTAGAGGTAAATCGTCCGCGTAGAAGCGAGAGAATCTGAGCGCACTCTCCGAATCCCGGCACAGTCGCCAGTATTTTCTTCCTCTTCACTAGACCTTGAGTGGTGGTCTGGACACTAGTCATTCGGATGAGACGATAAACCGAGGTCCCGTGTGCAGCATGCATTTAGCGCACGTAAAAGAACCCACGGCAACAAAAGGGTTGTCTCTGGTAAAATTCTGTAGAAAAACCCACTTTGATAGGAAAAACAAAAACAAAAAACCCTGCAGCCATGAAAAGAAAACGGTGGCGCTCGCAGTGTAGCGACATGCTCTCCCTGGGGAATTTCACTCAGAGAAATCTGTTGTGACAACAGCAATACAATACAATACAGTACAATACAAAACAGTACAACTCTTTTGAAGCAGCAGCACCTCGCGCTTTCCAGAGATTGCTCTGTACCGGTCTCTGCCTCTGGCTCCTCCCAGTGTCACTCCCCTCCTCCTCCTCCTCCTCCGCCCCAGCTGCCCACTGCTCCAAGACAAAGGCAGGGCAGCTTGGAACCACCACCACCACTGCCACTACTGCTACCACCACCATCACAACCACCAGTGCCAATGCTGCCTCTACTGCCGTTCCAGCCAGCAGGTCCATCATCTACAAGACGACAGCCGGCAGGAACCAGTGTCATGTCAGACGAGGAGGTGTGGGGGAGGGGGTGTTGGTTGTTGTTGATGGTGTGGTGGTTGTCGTTGAAACGCTTCAGTACCTCGCTGTGCACCTTTTCAATCCTATGTGCCCAAGGGAAGTCCTCAGTTTTGTGTGAATTTTGTGGCAAAAGTTTAGTTCGTATATTTTTTGGGATTTTTTTGTTTTTGTTTTTGTTTTTTGTTGTTGAAAGTTTCTGTGTCTAAGACAAATTCGCTGTGCACCTGTTTAATCAAAATATGTGCCCTTGGGAAATTCCTCAGTCTATTTGTGAATCTTGTGGCAAATTTTTGGTTGCTATCGTTGTCGTTTGAAAGTTTCTGTGTTCAAGACCGAATCGTTCACTGTGCACCTGCTCAATCCTATGCGCCCAAGGGAACCCCTCAGGTTTGTGAATCTTGTGGCAAAGGTTTGGTTGTTATTGTTTTTGTTGAAATGCTTCAGTGTGTAAGAACGCGTTGTTTGCTGGTCCACCTGTTAGTTGAATCCTGTGTGTCCAAAGGAAATCCTCAGTTTTGTGTGAATCTTGCGGCAAAATTTTGGTGGTTGTAATTAGTGATGTTATTGAAAAGTTTCTGTGTGTAAGACCAAGTTGTTCGCTGTGTACCTGTGTGTTGCATCCTATGTGCCCAAGGGAAGCCCTCAAATTTGTGAATCTTGTGGCAAAAGTTTTGTTGGTAATGAATTTGTTTTCAAAGTTTCCGTGTGTAAGACGCTCTGCACATGTTGAATCCTATGTGCCCAAGGCAAACCCTAAATTTGGTGAATCTTGTGGCAAAGGTTTGGTTGCTGTCTTTGTTGTTGAAATGTTTTTGTGTGAAAGACCGAGTCAGTCGTTGTGCACTTGTTGAATCCGAAGTGCCCAACGGAAGCCCTTAGTTTTAATTAAAACTTGTGGCAAAAGTTTGGTTGTTATAATTTTTCGTTTAAATGTTTCCGTGACTAAGACTGAGTTGTTGTGTAATCGTCGAATCCTACGTGCCCAAGAGAAGCCCTCAGTTTTGTGTGAATCCTGCGGCAAACTTTGGTTGTTATCATTGTGGTTGTTGAAAAGATGTAAAAACCGAGTTACTCACTGTGCGCCTGTTGAATGCATTGTGCTAAGGCAAACCCTCAATGTTGTTAATCTTGTGGCAGAAGTTTGGTAGTTATAATTCTTGTTGAAATGCTTCAGTGTGTAAGACTGCGTTGCTCGCTGGTGCACCTGTATGTTGAATCCTATGTGTCCAGAGAAGATCCTCAGTTCTGTGTGAATCCTGTGGCAAAATTTTGGTTGGTATCATTATTGTCGTTGAAAAAGTGTTTTTTTGTGTGTGAAAGAACGAGTTGCTGTACAGCTTTTAGATCAATGTGCCAAAGGGGAGCAGTTCTGAATCTTGTGGCGTTGTCGGTGACAAGCAGCTGTGTGTGAGACCTTATCGTTGTAAAACTAACGAATCCTATGAGCCTAAAGGAAAACCACCAGTTTCTGAATTTTCGAGAAGACTTAAGTTGCTGTAAAACTAACGAATCCTATGAGCCTAAAGGAAAACCACCAGTTTCTGAATTTGCGAGAAGACTTAAGTTGCAGTTGAAATTCTTATGTGTGAAAGACTGAGTCGATGTATAGCTGTTAACCCTATGAAAACATACCAGAGAGAAACCATCGGGTTTGAATTTTGTGCAAAACTTTTTTTTTTATCGTGTTTTGTTTTAAAAGCTTCTGTGTGTAAGACCGAGTCATTGTAAGACTTTCCATCCCATGTGCCGGAAGGGAAATTCTCAGTTCCCGAATCGTATGAGAAGACATTGTTTTGTTCAGATCTGTGGTTAAAACGCTTCTGCGTGCTAAGACCGAATCGATGTGGAACTGTCACGTCCCGTGTGCTTAAAGAGAAACCCTTCCTAATGAATCTTGTGGCAAAGACTTTGCTTGTTACGGTTGTAGTTTCAACGCGTCTGTGTATAAGACAAAGTCATTTTGCAGCTGTTAATCATTTGTGCCAAAGAGAAACAAACCCTCAGTTTTGAGTCCTGTGGAAACATTTTAATTGCTACAGGGTTGTGGATGTAACGCTTATGTGTGCAAAACCGAATCGTTTTCTAGCTGTTAAACCTTACGTGCCGTCAGCAAATCCTCAGTTCTGAATCTTGTTGGTAAATTTGGGTTGTTAAAGTTGTTGTTGGAAAGCTTCTTTGTGTACGACCGACTCGTTATAAGACTTTTGATCCTGTGTTCATGCCAAAGGGAAACCCTCATTTATTTTGCGAATCTTAGTTGCTTTTTGATGTGTTCATCATGTGTGGTTGAAGGGAAAACTCTCAGTTTTGTAACCTTGTGGCATTCTTTGGTTGTTTCTTTAGTGGAAATCCTGTGGTGAAACCTTTGTTGTTATAGCTATAGTTGGAACGCTTCTGTGTGTAAGACCGAATCTTTATACAACTGTAAGATCCTGTGTTCCCCAAACGAAAACCCTCAAGTTATGAACTTCGAGACAAATACTTTGGTTACTTTAGTGAAACGCTTCTGTGTGTGAAACCGAGTCATTGTGCAGCTGTTGTGCCAAAAAACAGAAACTATTTTGAAGTTCTTGGCGGACATTGCGGTCATTCTTGGCTGGGTTAAAAAGAACCCCCCAGGGGTTAATTTTGCCAGGGTAGAGACAACAGAGTGTGTGTGTGGGGGCGGGGGGGGGTAGGGGGGGGGGGGAAGGGGGGCGGTTTCAGTTAAGGCTATCCCGGAAAGATCCCCTTCCTATTTATGTAGCTTGATTAAACAGTCGGAGGGGGATAATTTCCAATTATGGGGATGGGGGATTGTAATTGTGATTCTATTTCTTTTTATCACAACAGATTTCTCTGTGTGAAATTCGGGCTGCTCTTCCCAGGGAGAGCGCGACGCTACAGCGCCACCCATTTTTTCTTTTTTCTTTTTTTTTATTTTATTTTATTTTTTGTATTTTTTCCTGCGTGCAGTTTTATTTGTTTTTCCTATTGAAGTGGATTTTTCTACAGAATTTTACCAGGACCAACCCTTTTGTTGCCGTGGGTTCTTTTACGTGCGCTAAGTGCATGCTGCACACGGGACCTCGGTTTATCGTCTCATCCGAATGACTAGCGTCCAGACCACCACTCAAGGTCTAGTGGAGGGGGAGAAAATATCGGCGGCTGAGCCGTGATTCGAAGCAGCGCGCTCAGATTCTCTCGCTTCCTAGGCGGACGCATTACCACTAGGCTACCATTCTGAATTACCCCAGGATTAAAAAAAAAAAAGTAGTAAGTGGGGCCTTTGAGACTGTGACACCGGCTGGTTGATTTTCTGGTTGTCAGTGTGTTGCTCCGAAGAAACAATAGTGTGTGTGTGTGTGTGTGTGTGTGTGTGTGCCAATCAGTTCCCTGGATGAAGTGGACGGTGTTTGTCGTTGATTCTCTCTCTCTCTCTCTCTCTCTCTCTCTCTCTCTCTCTCTCTCTCTCTCTCTCTCTCTCTCTCTCTCTCTCTCACCATACCTTTCATCTCTCATCTCTCACACTCATATCTTTACAACTCTGTGTGGTGTGTGTGTGTGTG
>NC_134894.1:47428763-47468763 GCF_041734735.1 Babylonia areolata | reverse complement strand
CCAAGGACAGACCGCGGCACCACCGCCACCCCTCGGAAGAGGCTTCCTTCGCCTGAAAACCACCACCACTACCACCACCACAGCAACCACCTCCATCACCTCTTCTGTCGCCATGAGCACCACCGCCAACACCGCCACTTCAACCAACACCATCACCGCCAACGCCGCCAACGCCACGACGTTTGGATCATGGATGGAACTTGGCCTACCTTGAGGGGTTCTGCCCGCTCTCTTAAGTCTGCAGATTGTCACAAACAGACCAGTTTTTGCGCTCATCAAGACAGCGTGCATCATGACAAAGTATGATTGCTGGGAGACTTCCTTAAGACCACCATCACCACCACCACCACCACCACGTTTGCATAAAGATGGACCCAAGCTTACCACCAATTCCCATTACCGTCACCAAGTCCACATCATGAATAGACCCTAGGACTACCACCATCACCACTTCCGCATCATGAAAGGACCAACACCTACCTTGCGGATCTCTGTCTCCTGTGCAGACTGTCTCACGAAGAATCAACAACATATACGGCGTACATCGTGATCAGTCACGATCGTAGGAGACTTAGCCGTTAGCCTAAAACCGTCACCACCACCACCACCACGACCGCCACCATCATCACCACGTCAGCATCATGAATGGATGGACCAAAAGCCTCCTGTGCAGACTCTCCCACGACGAATTCACCGTTCATCACCTCATACGGCATGCATCATAATCAGTTACAATCGTTGGAGACTTAGCCATTTGCCTAAGACCGCCACCGCCACCACCACGTCAACGTGTTGAATGGACTTTGGCCTGTCTTGAAGGTTTCTGCATCTTCCTTTCTCCACATGCTGTCGACAACATATGCAGACCGGTTCACCACCGTTGATCATCTACACAGCAGGAGTGATCACAATCGTCACAATCTCTTTATTCAATGTTAAACAGAACATACAGTTGCAGTGGTGAATTCGTTTTCGTCAATGTTGCTGAGTGCTCACAGTCTTTCAAGTTGTTTTTAAAGACCTGACGATTTATTTATTTAGTTAGTTTCTTTCGTTTCTGCAGAAGTGTTCAAAGAGGCTGAGTGTTTTTGTTGTTTTTTTGTTGTTTTTTTTGTTTGTTTATTTTATGTTTGTTTTTGTTGAATATTTTGGGTTTTTTTCTTTTCTTTAATCGTATGCAGACTTGAAGGAACTTTGCCTGCTTAAAAAAACCCAGCTTAAATGAATTAAGCTTTTTTTCTGGGGGTGTTGTATTTGTGTGTGTATTATTGTTCTGGACCCAGCCAAGTTTTTGTGGGGGGGGTTTCTGATGAGGACCCCGTAATTCTCAGCAGCCTTGGTTCGTAATATTGTTCTTAACTCAACCAAGTTTGCCTGAGAAGGAGGAGGAGGAGGAGGAGGAGAAGAAGAAGAAGAAGAAGAAGAAGAAAAAACAGACATCGAAAGCTACATCCATATGGGGTTTTTCAAGTCTTTCATACAGTAAACCTATTGGTTTACAGCAATGCAAAGGACTCTAAACGGAGAATACCGCGCGCACATCTATGTCGACTGTGAATCTGATGTTGTGCTGCGAGATAGACAGACCGGAACGTTCCACGTTGATAGCAATGCTCACTCACGTTATCTCCTCAGGAACTGCGTGCAGAACTGGACTGGCACATGATGTTCCACTGTTGATGAAGGACAAGAAAAGACGCCGTGGATTTCTGACCTAGCGTTCACCAGTGATCAGGGTTCGAAGCCCCGTTGTTTGTTTGTTTTGTTTTGTTTTTCCTCGGAATTTCATTGGGGAAAAGTACTTTACTTTGATTTCTTTTCACTTCGCCCAGCTGTGAACGGGTATGTGACTTGGTTTTGATGATGGAGTCTCCCGTCGGACCAACGGATGAGTAGGCAGGCAGGCTTATCTGTCGGTGTGTGTCCTCATATGGGAGAAGAGGCCGATTCTGGATGCGCAGCACTTCCCGCAGGTGTTGTGAGGGAAAACGTCTCCAGAAGTTGAGCCCTGCTTCCTTCGCTCACGCTTCTCCTTAATGGCCAGCGTTCTCTTGTTTTCAAACGTCTTTATACCACTAGAGCACAACATAAAGGGATTGTGAAAATAGTGGAAGGAGAGAGGGTTATATATATATATATATATATATATATATGTGACAGTCCTGAGGATACACTTTTTCCCCGCCACCGGATCAGCCAGGAAGGATGAATTCAGGATTAGTTCATCACCTAGCCACCTTCACATGTAGCCTTCAACAGGTTCGCATTGGTCAAAGCAAACTGGTTTAGCAAACGATTCTGCGCAGATGACTATCACGGTGATGGTAGTTTCCTTGATCACGGTGATAAAGACAAAGCTTTGTTTGCATAAACCACAGCTTCATTCCAGTTCATGGGAGGCTGATGTTTTGTTTAACTTTTGTTTTGATTAACATCAAAACCGTGATTACTTGTTACTGCTCCAGTTATATACAGACTCTGCTTAAAGGGTTTTGCTTCATCCAGACAGATATAATATCATCGTCATGACTGTGCAAGGATTTCCTTATCAGCCTGCCTTTCGCATCGTACCTCGACATGTTAGTGTGACATGACTTTGTTGTTACATAGTTATTATATGCTTTCTTTAATGACGCGTTTATATCTGTGCATCATAATCATTGCATAATTACGTCTGCTTCTCAGTTTGATCTTTGCACGGGTGCCTGTCAGGCTCAACTAGTTTGAGCGCTGAGCTCACAGTCAAAATGTTATGAGTTCGAATCTCCAGACGCCCAACATAAAAAAAAGAAGAAAAAAAGAGGCTTTTTCGCTGCTGATCACTTCAACGCTTGTTGTCGTTGTGGTGGTGTCAGTGAAAACTGTTAGACAGTCCCCACCCTATACACATGGGATGATTATTCCCGTCGATCAGATCACCTAAGGTGAGAGTCAGCGTTCAAGCCGAAGGGAAAGAAATTTCCCCACCCCCACATCCCCTCCAACACCCCTCCCCACCCCCTATCCCTTCAACATTTATTGACCCCATCCCCGGTGATTTACTTAACTTGCCCCTGCTGTACTCAATACGAAAGCAGTTTATGAAACTGATTTCGATATTCATAAATAATCCATACATGACTGATAATATTATAAGACGCGTTCATGTTTGCTTTCTGTGGAATTGAATAATTTCTGGTGTCAGGCTTGAGCGAAATGTGACACAAACAGAGCTTCCTATGTCTTTCTTCATTGAAGAAGCCGTTCGTTTTTGTTCCAGATGGTTCCCGTTGATGAATCTGGTGTCAGGGATAGTTCTGAAAAAAAAACCCCAACAACTTCAGGTTGTTTTGTTCATGTGTTTAGTTGGTTGGATGTTGTTTGTTTGTTTGTTTGCTAGTGACCGTTGCTTCTTTAGGTTTTGTTTGTTTGCTCGTATTCCAATGACAGTTGGGTATTCTTCGAAGGATAAGTTACACACATAATGTATTTTGTCGTACAGGGTTCAGAAAGACCGGTGTGAATTATGGTCCAAGGCCTATGGTGATCTTTTGTTCCAGCCTAGCTTAGGAACTGCAGAGACATGTCAAAGCTGTGATGCGTGCAATACTGGAATCAGCCACTGAGAGCTAGAACTGAAAGGAGTGTGTGTGTGTGTGTGTGTGTGTGTGTGTGTGTGTGTGCGCGCGCGCGTGTGTGTGAAGTGTGTGTGTGTGTGAGAGAGAGAGTGTGTGTGCGTGCGTGCGTGTGTGTGAGAGAGAGTGTGTGTGTGCGTGCGTGTGTGTGTGTGTGTGAGAGAGAGAGAGAGAACGAGAGAGAGAGGAGAGAGATGTGTGAATATATTAATGTGCTTGCGTTTGTGATGTTTTTGTGATGGGTGGTCGTGTGTTGTGTGTGTGCGTGTGTGATGTGCGTGTGTACGTGTGTGTGTGTGAGAGAGAGAGAGAGAACTTGTGGAAAGAGATGTGTGAGTATATTATGTGCTTGTGTTTGTGATGTTTTTGTGTTATGTGGTCGTGTGTGTGTGTGTGTGTCAGAGAACTCGTGGAAAGAGACGTGTGAGTATATCAATGTCATTGTGTTGTGTGTGTGTTTGCGTGCGTGCGTGTGTGTGTGTGCGCGCGTGTGTGTGTTCCGACGTTCCACACCAACACTCGCTCTCACTTCTCTTGACTCCTGAATCTTGGTGAGATCAGTGATGGCATTGAAGTACAGTTACCAACTCTGTGTGCAGTACAGTACCGCTCTTCAATGGTGTGAGCGATTTTCCTGATCAAAAGTAAAGCAACCCCAGAAGAATACGTCCAACATATCAACGGCGATTAAATCCCTGACCTGTTATCTCTGTCTTATCTCAGTGAGGTGACATCCTGACCTGTAATGTCTGTCATATCTCAGTCAGGTGACATTCTGACTTGTAAGCTCGGTCTTATCTCAGTGAGGTGACATCCTGACCTGTAACCTCGGTCTTATCTGATATGGAATCGTGACCTGTAAGCTCTCTCATCTCAGTGAGGTGACATCCTGACCTGTAAGCTCGGTCTTATCTCAGTGAGGTGACATCCTGATCTGTAATCCCGGTCTTGTCTCAGTGAGGTGACATCCTGACCTGTAATCTCTGCCTTATCTGTGAGGTGACATCCTGGCCTGTAATCTCGGTCTTGTCTCAGTGAGGTGACATCCTGATCTGTCAGCTCTGTCTTATCTGTGAGGTGACATCCTGACCTGTAATCCCTGTCTTGTCTCAGTGAGGTGACATCCTGACCTGTAATCTCTGTCTTGTCTCAGTGAGGTGACATCCTGATCTGTCAGCTCTGTCTTATCTCATGAGGTGACATCCTGATCTGTAAGCTCTATCTTATATAAGTGAGGTGACATCCTGGCCTGTAAGTTCTATCTCATCTCAGTGAGGTGGCATCCTGGCCTGTACGCTCTATCTCATCTCAGTTGAGATGACATCCTTACCTGTAATCTGTCATATCTCAGTGAGGTGACACCCTGACCTGCTTATCTCTCTGTCTTATCTCAGTTATGTGACTCAGCAGCAATTACGGGCCTAAAAAACAAGCTCGCTAAAATATCTGATTTTCGTTTCCCTAATTGCATCAGGATGTTATCAGTGTGCACATGATAATACAGGCATCACGAGTTACTCTGTTGTAGCAGCAGTAGCAGCAGCAGCTTTTGTGAGATGCCTTTTACTGATGATTCACCAAGTGGCTGAACATTTTTATTATTCGAATTGTTGTTTTTTCATGTGGTTGTTATTGTTGTTCTTGATTTGTATTTGTATTTCTTTTTATCACAACAGATTTCTCTGTGTCGCTATACTACAGCGCCACCCTTTTTTTTTTCCTTGCGTGCAGTTTTGTTTTTCTTATCGAAGTGGATTTTTCTGCAGAATTTTGCCAGGAACAACCCTTTTGTTGTCGTGGGTTCTTTCACGTGCGCTAAGTTTCACACGGGACCTCGGTTTATCGTCTCATCTGAATGACTAGCGTCCAGACCACCACGCAAGGTCTAGTGGAGGGGGAGAAAATATTCGGCGGCTGAGCCGTGATTCGAAGCAGCGCGCTCGGATTCTCTCGCTTCCTCGGCGGACGCGTTACCTATAGGCCATCACTCCACTATTGTTGTTGATGATGATGTTGTTGATGCTTTTTTTTTTTTTTTTTTTTTTTTTTTTTTTAATGATTTTTTGTTCCACACTAGAAGATAATTATCGCCATTGTGTTCGTCATCAGTTTTGTTCACGTTTTGGACATTGTGTTTTCTTTAAACCCATCTTTATATCTATTATATTGGTGCCCCGTTTTCTTGGTAGTACATATGATCCAGGTAGCTTATATTTTTTTTCTCGTTTCAAGTTCCTAACCATCTCCGCGCTCACCCCACAACCTGTCTTCGACCACCGCCTTTTCTTTCTTTCTTCGTCTTCCTTTTTGACTCACTTGTGTAAACAAAGTGAGTCTTATGTTTTAACCCGGTGTTCAGTTGTCTGTCTGTGTGTGTGTGTGTGTGTCCGTGGTAAATTTAACACTGACATATTATCTGCAAATACCTTGTCAGTTGACACCAAATTTGGCATAAAAATAGGAAAAATTCAGTTCTTTCCAGTCATCTTGTTTTAAACAATATTGCACCTCTGGGATGGGCACAACTTTTTTTTTTTTTTTTTTAAAAGAAGCCTAATTATATGCAAACTGCATTTACTGTTATATTTTTTGGTATTCTCTAAACTTGGCACTCTGACCTCTTATTCTGACACAACAAGAAGAGGAGTCATTATTATCATTTTTTGTTCAAACAGGAACTTCTTTTGCTAAGCATGGAATTATTTATTTATTTTGCAAACGTTTTGGTGCAGATAGTAAAAAAGGGAAATTACTCTGCTAGGGGACTTAATTTATCACAGGTGAGTCTTGAAGGCCTTGCCTCTCTTGTCTTTCCATCTTTCTTCTTCTTCCTTTTTATTGTTGTTGTTGGTAATTGATTGATATATTTATTTGTTTTTATTTATTTATTCATTTATTTATTGTATGTTTTTTGGTTTTGTTTTGGGTGTTTTTTTTTGCTGCCCAATAAACGGCGAAATGTCATTGGTATTTACCCTTAGACACACACACACACACACAAGCAGTCACGCCCAAACACACACACACACGTGGGTACTCAAGCACAAACGCGCGCGCACACACACACGGACAAATAATCAGACACATATTTGATAGTTTACAACGGACGAAATGATATCGCGTTTCAGTTAATCGTTTTCATGTACAGTTCTGATGAATCCAACTGAATGAGACCCAATATCAGCATACATGAGCTGTGATTTGAAAAAGTTGACCACGATTTCGCTTTGATTTCAGGCTGATTAATTTTATATTCGCCCATAGACATGCTAGGCCTCTGCTGAATAAACCAATGAACTATTTAGTGTTTGAAGTCTGTCTTTCTTTCTTCGTTCAGATAGACGTGTCTAGAACATTAGCCCCCGTGTCTGTTTCTGTCTGTCTTTTGCCGTCTGTAATCGCCGTCTCTCTGTCAATCTATTGTCTGTCGGACAAGACAGGTACGAACCTGTTTAACCCCTTCGGGACCGAGTGGCGTTTTATTTGTATTTCTTTTTTCTCTGTGTGAAAATTCGGGCTGCTCTCCCCACGGAGAGCGCGTCGCTACACTACAACGCCACCTTTTTTCTGCGTGCAGTTTTTTTGTTTTTTTGTTTGGTTGTTTTTCTAATCGAAGTAGATTTTTCTACAGAATTTTGCTAGGAACAACCCTTTTGTTGCCGTGGGTTCTTTTACGTGCGCTAAGTGCGTGCTGCACACGGGACCTCGGTTTATCGTCTCATCCGAATGACTAGCGTCCAGACCACCACTCAATGTCTAGTCTCGGAGGGGGAGAAAATATCGGCGACTGAGCCGTGATTCGAAGCAGCGCGCTCAGATTCTCTCGCTTCCTAGGCGGACGCGTTACCTCTAGGCCATCACTCCATGAGACGCACTATATTCACACACACACACACAAAAGAAAAAAAATGCAACAAGATTCTGAAATTGGGGCATATTACAGCAGAATGCCTTAACCCTTTCACCGCCAGTCATTTTAGAGTACAAAATTCCCTTGTTGTACAAACACAGAAAAGACAGTGGCTAAGAACAGCTGGGGATTCCCCCTGCGATGTATAGAAAATATGGCCTATCCTCCCACCGAACATCGAGCAGCAGGTTCATGGATAACAGACCAATAAATAGTCACTTTTAGTGGCATTGGTCCTCTACCACGCCTGTGCATAAATGCAAGCTTGGCGGTGAAAGGGTTAAAGCAAATAGTGAGACAGAGAGAGCGAAAGGACGGAGGGTTGGGCAGACTGACAGACGGAGAGGACCTCTCTCTCTCTCTCTCTATATATAGATATATATTTGTTTAAAAATAGAAAATCGAGAAATTAAAAAAATCGTGCAGGGTATGTTGGTCGGATCTGCCCCTCGCAAATTCATGTGTGTGCTGGATTCACAAGCGTGCACACACACACACACACATACATACACCCACGTACGCACGCACACACGTTCGCACGCACTCTCCCAGACACATGCATAAATATTCAAGCACACACACACACACCCACGTACGTACGCACGCAAACACGTTCGCACGCATGCTCCCACACACGTGCATAGATATGCAAGCACACAGACACACACAAAGTTCAAGCCAACAGACCGGTCGATCATTGAGTTTTAACGCCCCATGACAAAGGTCAAGGGTCACAATGTTTTGGTGCTGGTGGTCTTCACGTTATCCACTCAGTTGGTGGAGGTTTCTGCTGACACACCGAAAAATCAACAAATCGAACACGTACAATTTTTTTCCTTTTTTTTAATTTTTTTTTTTTTTAATCACGTGCTTCCCGTGCAACACGCAGTGAGAGTTGCCGGTTTGTGAACTCACACAAGTTCAGAGAACAGAGACCAGTTTGAAAGCAACGGAGTTTCAACGAACAAGGAGAACCCTTGTCTTGAAGTGAAATGGTTATTGTTTGTGCAAAGAAACACATTCAGACGACTTCAGTTTAAAAAAAAAAATAAATAAAAAAGGAAACGGACTGCAATACAGAATTCTCAGCATTTAGTGTGTTAAAAAAATATATATATATAAATAAATAAATAATGTGGACTTATTTTTCCTCGTTATTTTTGTGTGAACCGTTCATTTTGTGAACATGGAGTGGAAAATTCAAAGTGAAAGAGCTGTGCAGTCTTCAGTCTGAACAAAGTTAGGCCCTGTGTGTATGTGTGTGTGTGTTAAAACGTGGTGGAAACTTAGATGTTATAAATATGCTAGAACTAACTCCCAACGTCTGTTTTACTACACAGTTTCTTCATAGCCCGTTATGTGGAGTGGAAAGAATGTACGGTACATCGAGTAAATGTGATGTGCTCCCCACCCGCTATGTTCATGTTCACATCATTGATCTTTCTGATCCCTTTGTCAGGGGAAGTAACAACGATTGTCTTATAGATCGGGACATCAAGGAGGGTGAGTTCCCATTGTATAAAACTTTTCAGTATACATTCAACCCGATGATGACTTTTTTTTTTTTTTTTTTTTACTCAGTTTCTGCCAGTAGTCAAACTTGGAATGAAAATCCATGAACCAAAGTGACTAGCAGAACCCGTTATATGCACACGTCTAGAACTTTCGTAAATTAAAAAGAAAAAAAGAAAAAGGAAAAAAAAACACTCGAACCGATACTAGGAACAATTAAAGGGAAGGAACTATATGATGAATCGCTTCCCTGGACTGAACATATTTTTGACGGGGTTACTTCCCTTCCAGTTCGCCGTGTCTGTGCGTGTGTGTGACCTATAGTTTGCTGAATTCATTTTGGCATATTTGTAACATTGAAGCAATGCGTGATGCAGGTCATACTGTTGCTCTGTGTTATAAATTACGAGTTTGAACTTTTCTGTCTGTAGCTTATCATACGAAACTTTGTGCTGTAGAATACAACATTGAATGAACTGTTGTGTATTATGATTTACTATTCTGAACCCCTCTTGGCCGAGAGAGTGGGGATGTAACTTGGGCAAGACACTCTCCACTATAACCAAATTCTAGCCCAAATAATCGGAACAGCAGTTGCTTCCTCTGCTGTTCTGAGGGTCATAGTCGAACACGACCATCATATATATTCTGAACCGTTCCGTGTTATGTTGTATTTTATTTTATGGGACAGTTCTGTGTTGTAAATCACATCATCGAACTGCTCTGTTGTAATTCTCAATATTGAACTGTTCTGTGTTTAAATTCATTATATTGAACTGTTTTATGTCGTACATTATTTCGTGCGAAGTGGACCACAGGTCTTGGCATTAACATGAGGGAATTCAGGCCTTGTCACAGCATGAAAACTACACATCAACTTTGGGGAATACAGACCTAGTCACGGAATGAAAATTGGGCATCAACATGGGATTACAGATTGCAACTGTCTGAAACTGGACGTCATTACGGGGTATGTATACTGGTCACAGCAAAACTTTCTCCCCCTCCACAAGACCTTGAGTGGTGGTCTGGACGCTAGTCGTTCGGATGAGACGATAAACCGAGATCCCGTGTGCAGCATGCACTTAGCGTACGTAAAAGAAACCACGGCAACAAAAGGCGAAATTTCTGTAGAAAAATCCACTTCGACAGGAAAACAAATAAGATTGCAACAGAAAAACAATTCAAAAATGGGTGGCGCTCTCAGTGTAGCGACGTGCTCTCCCTGGGGAGAGTAGCCCTAATTTCACACACAGAACTCTGTTGCAACAAAAACAGTTACACAATACAATACTAGACACAGCATGGGGGAATAAAGACCCAAGTCACTGCATGGACATCAACATAAGCCTAACCACCGCATGAAAACTGCACACTCAACATAGGGAATACAGGGACAGTACCAGCATGAAAACTAGACATCACCGTGGGGGATATACACGTCCAAACACTGTATGAAGACTGGACATAAACACTGGGGAATACGTGTCGTGCCACAGCATAAAGTGCTGGAACTAAACCCTGCCGAACAGACATGCAAAGTCCTACAGCACAAAACCTTGAAAGGTTCCTTCAGCACTAACAAAGAGGATTATGTGCGATGTACCTGTGTGTAAGAGCATGACTGTGTATGCCTGCTAATGTATAACTACAATTCAAAGTTTTCTATAGTGTATATGTGTGTTTTGTGTACATATCAGATGACGTCTCAAAATCTACAACTCCTGTTCTCCAACAGTCGTGGAAACAGTCACTGATTATATATTTTTTAACAAGGAGACAGAACAGTGTTTGTATAACCATTTCATTCCCATTATTCATAAATGGTTAGCATAATCAGAAGTTGAAGACCGGGGAAGACTTGGCGGCAGATTTACAGTGATACACCACTTGCTGGCGATATGGTCTTGATCTCAAGAGACAACTACTAGTCAACATAACGTGAAACATTCAGCTACTTAATGGCCATTACTGTTAATTTGCTTAAAATCAATACTTTTAGTAATGTAACTGTTAATAAGGTTGGCGAATGATGGCGTTACTATGCCAGTTGTCAATGCTTACAAATATATGGGAACTTTCCCCCTGCTTTCTGCGTTTTGTAGCTGCATGCAGGGATCTTTCTAGAAAACAAGCAATGCTTTAATACATAATAATGAACGAACTATGTTCTGCTCTATGATAAACATTTCTTGATTGCTTATAAACCGTACCGCAAACTATCGATGTTTGTATAATTATGTGCCCATGGCTAACAACATTCAACACTAATTCTCTTGCTCTGTCCATGCATTTCATTAACAAACCTTGTTGCCCTTCTTTGAACTTTCTGAACTGCGACAGATTGCTTTTTATACAGCGGGTACCAAATAGCATTTCGGTATACGATGTATGGTCGTAGTTGTCTTAAATAATCTAACGAAAGTGTCACTGTCCACGAAGGAGAATTTTCTGTTAAGAATCACGAGTACTCTGCCTTTAGTATTACAAAATTAATGTGTCTATCAAATTTCAAACCATCGTCAAAGATCAGTGAATCTCATAATATAGTTATCATGGGGGTTGTTCTTCTGAACTAGAATATCTTTAAAAAAAAAAAATAAATAAATAAATAAATAAAATAATGCACGCGCTTGTGCACCAAGGACATCATTCACTTTGCATAGCAGGTGTTGCATGTGTGTTCGGCAGGGTTTCACTCAATGGACCTGTGTGATCAGCACGTTTCTATTCCACACACTCACATGTTTTATCTCAGTGGGGCTACATAACAAAACATCAAGTTCCGTCGCCATTGATTACTTGTCTCTGGAGTGCACAGGTGTACTTGTGAGGTTCACTGATGTTCTTGCCGCTGTACTGGGGTACTGATGTACTTGGCAACGATGTATTGGTCACTTGGGTATACCAGGTCACCAAGTGATACTTGTCACTGATGTGTTTGCCACCAGGTGATACTTGTCACTGGTGTGTTTGTCACCGGGCGATACTTGTCACTGATGTGTTTGTCACCGGGTGATACTTGTCACTGGTGTGTTTGTCACCGGGTGATATTTGTCACTATGTGTTTGTCACTGATGTGTTTGTCACCGGGTGATACTTGTCACTGATGTGTTTGTCACCGGGTGATACTTGTCACTGATGTGTTTGTCACCGGGTGATACTTGTCACTGATGTGTTTGCCACCAGGTGATACTTGTCACTGGTGTGTTTGTCACCGGGCGATACTTGTCACTGATGTACTGTCACTGATATAATATCACAGATGTTACTTGTTATCAGTTGATCCTGTCACTGATATACTGTCACATCTGGGACAGAAGCCATCTGTTGATACTGTCACTGTTGCTGGAACAGAATCCATCAGCTGATACTGTCACTGATATACTGTCACTGTTGCTGGAACAGAAGCCATCAGCTGATACTGTCACAGATGTGCTGTCACTGTTGCTGGAACAGAATCCATCAGCTGATACTGTCACTGATATACTGTCACTGTTGCTGGAACAGAAGCCATCAGCTGATACTGTCACAGATGTGCTGTCACTGTTGCTGGAACAGAATCCATCAGCTGATACTGTCACTGATATACTGTCACTGTTGCTGGAACAGAAGCCATCAGTTGATACTGTCACTGATATACTGTCACTGTTGCTGGAACAGAAGCCATCAGTTGATACTGTCACAGATGTGCTGTCACTGTTGCTGGAACAGAATCCATCAGCTGATACTGTCACTGATATACTGTCACTGTTGCTGGAACAGAAGCCATCAGTTGATACTGTCACTGATATACTGTCACTGTTGCTGGAACAGAAGCCATCAGTTGATACTGTCACTGATATACTGTCACTGTTGCTGGAACAGAAGCCATCAGTTGATACTGTCACAGATGTGCTGTCACTGTTGCTGGAGATAAATAATGTTTCGGTTAAAGTTTATGTTTCAATGGTACTCAAAACACGATACTAAATCTATATGAAACCCAAAGCACGATACTAAATCTATATGAAAACAAAAGCAGCAAACCAGCAGTGACATTAACAGCATGTCTGAAAACAAAGGTCTAGCAATAAAAATAGTATTTCGCGAATTTGAAAAAAAAGAGAACAATAACACACACACAGAAGCCAATCATGCATGTTTCTGTTGGCTACTGTCATGCTTAATGGATGTGTCTGTTAATGATACATACGCTGCAGCGTGGTTCCATCCTGTCCTTGAATCTTATCTGTATCATGACAGTCTCTAATCACAATGCTGTATTTTGCTCTAATTGGTAACGGTCCTGGTATTGTGCTAGGATTACAGCTGGATTCGTCACTGTTCCCATGTTTGCCTTGCGGTACCATCTTACTCGTTTCTACTCTTATGAATGAATGAATGAATGATGATGACGATGATGATGATTATTACCATCATTGTTATCATTTATACCATCAGTGACCGTACCAGCATGCTTTTTATGGTGATTGGTTAACTAGCCTGTGCAAAAAATAGTTACAGGCGTGATGTGCACATTTAAAAAACTGCCATATCCGGCATGATTTGGTGGGTGATTTATTTATTTAAGAAATCCAGCCAACACCGGAGAAACAAGCAGATTCACAGCATCAATGATGATACTGATTATATTGAAACAAGCAGATTCACAGCATCAATGATGATATTGATTATATTAACAGTAATATACTGGTAATGATATGAATCATTCACGACAGCTCATGTGCAGAGTAAGGTCCTCATGTTAGCAACATTCTTGCATCCCCGAATGTCATTCTCTGGCCAGCATTTTTGGAAAACAAATCACGACTAGGACTAAGAGACAGAAAGAGAAAGACCTGAGAGAGGATGGGAGAGAGTGTAATGAAAAACGGAATAAGAATGAAAAAACGAGCACAGCTACACTTGTCTGCCTGCATACCACAAATATGCAAGCGTCCTCTGGCTCCCACTGATATAACCTATTTCTATACACACACATGTACACAGCTTGAGTGTCTCAAGTTCGATCGCCAGTTTCTGGGCGCCTGGTGGGTGAAAGGTGGAGATAATGCCGTTCTCCCATATCAACAGATAAGCAGACTTGCTAGAGCTTACAATACAATACACAAACTTTATTGTCTATACTTTGGTACAGATTTTCTTTTTGGCAGCAGCACATGTCCAACATAAGAAGAAAACAACAAACAAATAAAATGAATAGAAAATAAAAAGAAATTAAATGGCATCAAATGGAAATAGCTATACACAAATATACAGATTACTGAAAGTTACGTGCCTCTCCATTTCAGTCAGCCAACCCGCATTGCTCATCTCTCCCCACCCACACACACACACCATGCGCACACACACGCACACATACACTATCTCTCTTCCTCTTTCTCTCTGTCTCTCTCTTCACAAAATATGCAATTACAAAGATCATAGTTCATTTAAAAATCAAGTATCACCAGAGTAAGACAATAATTAAACCAAAAAGCAGCACTTCCACAGCTCACAAAATAATAATAATATAAAATAAGAGGCATCACAGAAGAACAACTTTCATTCATTCATACTAATCAAAAGCCCCAACACAATTTCTTCACCCAAGCCCCCTCACCGCCATATCCCACCCTCCCCCCCTTTGGAAAAATACCTACAGGCCTAAGCACAATCGCCCCCACCCCCACCCCCTACACACACACACTTTCATCCTTCCATTAAAAAAAAACACACAAAAAAAACAAAAAACAAAGAAAACTTACAAGCACCACCTGAGTTCACTCATAAATATAACAACCTGTCATAATTGCACCACAAATCAAAGTTTTAAACATATCACAAGTACATAAATAAATAAGTAGGTAATAGACACACACACAAGCTCCCACCCACCTACACACACACAATGTATAAATACATATATATGCACACACACACACACACACATATATATATACAAATATGTATACACACACACACACATATATATATATATATATATATATATATATATATATATACATACACGCACATACATACATATATACACATATATATACATATATACATATATGTATACACACATACATACATACGTATACACACACACACACACACACACACACACATATATATATATATATATATATATATATATATATATATATATATATATATATACACATATACATACACATATCACATACATATATACACATGCAACAACACACGCACAATCAACAGGCTAAAATAGCAAACCATAAAGCTGCACTTCCACAGATCACTAAAATGAAGTGGCAACACAGTAAAACAATTTTGTACTGATTCATACTAAATCAAAAACTCCTAGCACCACATTCTTCCCCCACTCCACCCCACCCCACGTCGGATGTCATCAGTCATCATGCGATGTCGCATGAGAGCTTTGCTGATGACACACAACTTTATCAGTCGGCTTCCATAGCTGAACTTGATGCACTGGTGACTCAAACACAGGAGTGCATTGCTGGCCTAAAGGACTGGATGACTATCAACAAGCTGCATATTAAATGATGATAAGACTGAATTGATGATAACCTGTCCAAAGAAGTTTCGTCAACATCCTTCCTTTCCTGACACTGTTCTGATCAATAGCACACCTGTTTCACTTTCTCCCTCTGTTCGCAGTCTTGGTGTAATCCTAGACCAGTCTCTTTCCTTCCAACAGCACATTTCGAATATCTGTAAAGTTGCCTATTTGTAACTGCGTAGAATCAGCTCTATCCGCCACTATCTCTCAATCGATGCAACCAAGACACTTGTATGCTCTCTGGTTCTCTCAAGATTAGATTACTGCAACTCTCTTTTGGCCGGCCTTCCCAAATATCGGTTAGACAGACTCCAACGAATCCAGAATAATGATGCCAGACTCATTTGCAGAGCTTCTAAATTTGACCATGTTGCTCCTCTCCTTCAGTCAACTCTGACCTTTTCTGCAGTCAACGGATCTGGCCCCAAGTATCTTTCTGAACTCATCCATATCTATACCCCGTCTCGCCAGCTCCGTTCTTCCTCTGATACTCGACTTCTCAGGATACCTCACGTTAGAAGTAAGACCTATGGACACAGATCGTTTTCTTTTCAATCGCCAAAGACGTGGAACAAGCTTCCTGATAACCTCCGTCATTCTGATTCCCTCGCATCTTTTAAACCTCGTCTCAAAACTCACCTTTTCCCTCAGCAATAAGTTCAATTGTGGCAGGTCCACTTCCTTTGCGTTAGCTGTGCTTGACTATGTGTGTATACATATATGTATGTGTACATAACTACATGCATATATATGAATGTGTATTGTGTGTGCGTGTGTTTATGTAAGTTTGTGCCTGCCTATGTATGCGTATGTGTTAGGGTAGCTGTTAGATACACATGTATGTTAAAATGTATGTATGCAGCGTGTGTGTGTGTGTGTGTGTGTGTGTGTGTGTGTGTTGTGTGTGTGTGTGTGTATGTGTAGTCACATTTTGGTGTGTGTATGTAACATAGATATGATGTATTATGTTAACAAAAGCGTTTTTGTAAAGCACCTAGAGCAGATTTCTGGATAGTGTGCTATATAAGTATCCATTATTATTATTATTATTATTATCCTGAGGTCCATAATTCATATAAAACCAAATACACACACACACACACACACACACACACACACACACACCATTGTCATAACTTCACCACAATTTTCATGGTTGTAAACATATCATAATTACATGAATTAATAGATAAGTAAGTTAAAATAAATAAATAAATAATTTTTATAAGTAAAAGCACATATACACCCACACCCATGTTCACACACACACACACACACACACACCAATCACAATTTCACCACAGTTTACAAGGTTTTTAAAATATATCATAAGTACATAAATGAATGGATAAGTTAAAAAAAAAAATTCTATAAGTTGTAAAAGCACACACACACCCACATCCATGTTATCTCTCTCTCTCTCACACACACACACACCAGTCGCAATTTAACCACAATTTTCAAGGTTTTTAAAAATATATCTTAAATACATAAATGAATGGATAAGTAAGATAAAATAAATAGATAAGTAAAAGCACACACACATATACTCACCCACACACTCATACACATGTTCACTGACATGCACACACACACACACACACACACACCATGTCACGGGGTGAACGGTCTAAGGGAAACAACTCATTCCCAGTTTTCCAATTTTGTTACGGGGATTGTCTCCCTTGAGTGGAATGACCGATTTCCTCTTTTGCAGTGAAGCTAATTTTGTGTTGTGAGAATTGTTATTTGGCCACTCTCATTATTAGAATTTGCATAGGGGTGACAGGATATGTATTATTGAGGTGATTTGTGGGTGAAAGAAAGGATTTGGTTTTATAAGAGAGGTTGTTTTCCCTTTCCGGTTGTGAGATGGTAGGGCCTTTTGGAAAATATCCCTTTTTGTATTAGGAAGAGGGGGAAGTGAGGCATTCTTGAGCTGGAAGAGCTGATAGAACGTTCAAGTGGATGTTGGTCCATGTTTGATGGGACTTGGGCTTAGTGGGGAATCAGTGCTTTGATTCTCAGGCTAAGTGTGAACACTTCTGTGGAGGTGTGTTTCACTGGAGAGACTGGTAAGGGAAAAATATTTTTCTGTTGTTGCTAGTGTGTGGAAGTGTGGGTTGAGTTAAAAATAATATATATATATATTTTTTTCTGTTGTGGTGTTGTGAACTTTTAACAACTGTATTGTTGAGAAAAAAAAAAAATAAATAAATAAATAAAAATGATAATAGTAATAATCTTGAAATTAATTCAGGGATGTTAATAATTTTTGTTTTTGTTGGAACAGAATGTTCCCTTAAATTTAGTTTTGTCTGAGCCACTGAATGGAGGCTCAGACATGGAGGGGGAATTCTGTGACAAGAGGGGTGAAACCAGGATACTCTTGTCCAGATCTATCGGGTCCTGGGGAGGCCGATCCAGCGAATCTCGGGGAGAGACCGACTCGGCGAGTTTTGAAGGAGGGGCCACTTGTTCGACTGGAAGCAGCAGCACGAGGCTCAACATTGGCTGGCGACCAACCGGGTGTGGAGACATCGGGTGTGGGGTCGTCGTCGGCAAACGTGTTGGAGAGGCCAGACTGGGGCAGCTCCGAAGAGGCAATTGCGTCTACAGATGAGTAGAACTGTTGGAAGTTTTCCCCTCCCTAGCTAATTTCAGTGGCCATGATGTGTGAGTCATGAAATATTGGCTCTAGACTCGGGAATTGTGGACTTTATAAAGGACATCGGGTTGGTCTATTACTATAAGAGAAAAGTTTGGAAGAAAAGTCATGAGTAATAAAACAATTGTGGAACTGTTAATTGGACTGGTCTATTTTGTACTGCATGTTTTTTTTTCTTTGGTACTAAAAGTTGGGTGATGGGTGTATTTTTGGTTGATGTGGAAATTGGTTATTAGAACAACTGCCAGTTTGAAGCAAGCAAACTCAATTGAAGTAGTATTGCCCCTGCTAGTAAACCCTAGATAATCCGAGCTAGACTAGCAGGGTGACACACCATAAATGAATAGATAAGTTAAAATAAACAGATAAAAAGTAAAAGCACACACACACAGATACACACCCACACACACTCATGCACATGTTCACACCCCTACCCCCATCCCCACACTGTCAATCAGTGGATAGAAAGGTGGTCAGTCCCCATCACTTGTTCAGCCACTTAAACAGAGCCTCCTATAAATGACTGCCGAGTCTTATTGCGGTTGGTATGAATGAGTTGTAGAACCTGTTGGTCCTGGTCCTCACACTAAGTATCCTGCCTGACCTTGCCGAGGCCTGGCGCCCCAGATCCTCAGAGAGCGGATGCGACTCGTCATCACGGATCGCCCGCAAGCGCCTTACAGCCTTGGTCTCGAACAGCGTCTGGAGGTCAGCAACTGGGGCACCGATCAACCTGCTGGCTGTCTTTGGGATCTTCGCCAGCCTGGCCTTGTCATGCTCCTTCATCGCACCAAAGATGCACAGGCTGTTGAAGGTCAGGATGGATTCCACTGTGGTCCTGTAAAAGAGCTCCAGGAGCTTAGGGCACACGTGGAATGCCTTCAGCTTCTTCATATAGAAGAGGCGCTGGTTCCCCCGCCTCAGCAAGGAAGTGGCCTGCTCAGTTCAGTCCAACTTGTCATCCAGGATAGCACCCAGATACTTATACTGGGAGACAACGTCGACCACTTCTCCCTTGTTGACAAGTGGACGCGGTTTAGGTGGATCTCTCCGGAAGTCCACGACCATCTACTTTGTCTTGCCAACATTCAGCTGCAGGAAGTTCTCGTCGCACCACCCCACCAGCCGTTCAACTGCATTCCGGTAGGAGGTCTCATCAGTTGAGATGAAGCCAGTGAGGGAGGTGTCGTCTGAGAACTTGACCTGCATGGCGCTGGTAGAGGCACACCGACAGTCTGCCGTATAGATGGTGAACAGGGCAGGAGACATCACGCAGCCCTGTGGAGCACCGGTGTTGGTCTGGAGGAACGTGGACCTGGTGGTGCCGATCCTTACGCACTGTGGGCGCCTGGTCAGGAAGCTGTGAACCCAGCGAGTGATGACAGGGTTCACCTCCATTCTCGTCAGCTTCTCCAGCATCAGATGAGGCTGTATCGTGTTGAAAGCCCAGGAAGAGCATGCGTGTGTAGGTTTTCGGCTTCTCCAAGTGCTTCAGGGTTGAGTGCAGGATCGTTGTGATGGCGTCCTCTGTACTGCGGTTGGGGCGGTAAGCGAACTGCAAGGGATCTTGGTGGGAGCGAGTGGCCTCCAACAGACGCCGGAGGACCAGATGCTCGAAGCACTTAAAGGGGTAGGGTGTCAGGGCCACGGGGCGATAGTCATTCATGACCGAGGGGGAGGGCTTCTTGGGGACGGGGACAATTTCGGATGTTTTCCAGACCGGGGGGATGTGGCCGGAGTCAAGGGACTGCTGGAAGAGGGCAGTGAAGACAGGGAGCTGTGACAGTGCTTCAGGACAGCACCAGAGACACCATCCGGGCCGCAAGCGCTGCGCGGGTTCACACCCTTGAAGCAGGTGCTCACCACCTCCACTGTCGGCACTTCCTGCCTGTCCTCAAGTCTGTCGACCTCAGCCAGGGCTGCTGCCTGCTCAACGAAAAAAATCGCGCTTGTCAAAGCGGGCATAGAACTGATTCAGCTCTTCAGCGAGGGCTCGAGGGTCATATGTAGTGAGGGACTTCTTTCTGGGCTTGTAGTCTGTCATGGTTTGCAGGTTCTGCCACAGCTTCCTGGAATTACTGGACTTGAAGCTCTCTTCCACCTTCTAAAACTCCCTCCTGTTTGCCAAGAACACCTTCCGCCCTTCCTTCTGCAGTTGATTCACCCGATCCTTGTCACCGTCCAAGTACACACGCACGCAGAAGATCATTTACACATGTTAAAAACTGATCCATGTCAGGGCTGGCGGGTTTTGGAAACGTGACAATACCCTGTCAGCTTTGACATTCACCAGCTATTTTGATACTGATCGTGTAATTATTATTATTAATGTTGCTTATAGTCCAACCGATCGCACAGGGCCATATCAGGACTGTCAAACCATACAGATGCTCAACCGCGTCAACACAAAACTGTCACATTAACAAAACAAAACAAGAAACAACAACAAACAAGAAACCCAACAACAAAAAACCACTAAGACAAACCCACAAAACAATTCACAACACAGTATCCCAACCATTTAGCTCCTTATGGCAAATAAGACTAGGCCATGCTGAGGACGCCAGCCATTCCGCTTGATTTATCATCCCCAGATTACAAAAAAAATCGTAAAAAAAGGGAAAAAACAACAACAATACTTCAAAACCAAACAAAAATACATAAAAAGGCCATATAGGCAATTAACACTGCAGAATTGGGCATTTAGTGCCCATCCCAGTGTTTACATCTCATTACCTAATAGCCAGAGCAAAACAGCACATAGTACATCACAGACTAGAAAAGAGAAAAAAAAGTATCAAGGCTTGCTTAAAAAAGAAAGGGGAATGGACTGGAAAGGCAGAAAAAAGACAACAGTGAAGATAGAAAAAAGGCAGAAACAAAGAGTAACAGAAAAGAGGAAACTTCTAGCACAGAATTTCCAGAAGGTGCGGATGCAATTTATACTGAAAGACCCCCAGCATCCCCACGAGGGAGAGAGAAAAAAACAACACCACAAACATACTAGCACCCTCCCAAACCATTCTCCCTTGGCGCTCGGGCACACACACACACACATACACACGACACAAACCTACAGACAACTCACCTGACACACACCACCACGCTCCTCTCGGGAAGGTTCGCTGCGAGCAACACCACGAACAGCGCTGATGTCTGAGGATGGGGCACTTTCACTTTCGGTTTCATCGTCTGCTCTGACGTATCTTGTGCAGTCTGGTGGGTGATGGTGGTGGTAGTGGTGGTGGCTGCCTTGTCTGCGAATCGCAGTTGGCTGGGTGAAAAATTAGAAACCTGGAGTGAATAATTTGAACTGACGAAAATTACATGTCATAAAAACAGTAATATCAGTAATAATAATAGCGGTACTGCTACTACTACTATTACTACTACCACCACCAGTTTATTGTACTTTCTGTCACAATAAATTTCTCTATATGAAATTCGGGCTACTCTCACAGGGAAGGGCGCGTATCGAACATTCGTTAAAAATCTTTTTTGTCCGTAAGTGCACGCGTTTTCCTATCAAAGTGGATTTTTCTACATAATGTTGCCAGGGACAACCCTTTTGTTGCCATGGATCATGGATTTTTTTAAGCGCTCTAAATGTGTGCTTCACGGGCAACCTGTTTATCGGCAATATTCACATTCTTCCCATGTGTTCTCTCCTTTCAATTTCGTTCCTTTGATGGAAAATCGTAAACCTGTTTAGATAACATTGTAATATATACTTTACATTTCTTCCCCTGTCAAGAGACGTAAAGAGGGCCAGTCAGAGTGGAGGGGAAGAAATGTAGAGTATATAACAATGTTATTAACCAATTTTCAAGTTTTCGGGTCTTACAATCGGAAAAGTACAGGGGAAGAAATGTGGCTATTTCGGCAATATCCACAATTCTTCCCATCAAGACGGAATGAGCAGTGTACACAAGGCGTTGGCGTTCACTCAGTGACTGAGCGAGTGCAGGGGAAGAGATGTGGATATTACCATTACTACCAATAACTGTATTGCATTACCTTTTGCCACAACAAATTTATGTGAGCGAAATTCGGGCTACTATCACCGGGAAGAGCACATACTCATTATTACTTTTTTCCTGCATGAAAATGTATTTGCTTTACTAAGTAAAATTTTCTACAGAATATTGCCAGGGACTATTGCCATGGATTCTTTTCAGTGCTCTAAATGCATGCTCACGTGAAACCTCAGTTTATCTTCTCATCCAAATCACTACCGTCTAGATCAATGTCAGCGGAGGGGTGGGGGGAGGGGGACGTATGGGATTCGATCTCGCACCCTCAGATTTTCTCGCATCCTAGGCGGACGCATAACCACTAGAACACAATTCCACATGCCAATAATGATAATATTGATATAAATAAAGGTCGGAGGGGTTATAGTGAGGTGGAGTGGTGGCCTAGAGGTAACGCGTCCGCCTTGCAAGCGAGAGAATCTGAGCGCGCTGGTTCGAACCACGGCTCAGCCGCTGTTATTTTCTCCCCTTCCACTAGACCTTGAGTAGTGGTCCGGACGCAAGTTATTCGGATGAGACGATAAACCGAAGTCCCGTGTGCAGCATGCACTTAACGCACGTAAAAGAACCCACGGCAACAAAATGGTTGTTCCTGGCAAAATTCTGTAGAAAAATCCACTTCGGTAGGAAAATCAAATAAAACTGGACGCAGGAAAATTCGAAAAAATACAAAAAAATGGGCGACGCTGCAGTGTAGCGACGCGCTCTCCTTGGGGAGAGCAGCCCGAATTTCACACATAGAAATCTGTCGTGATAAAGAGAGAAACACAAATACAAATATACAAGGACACACGACGCACTGGACACACTGTACATCAGAGAGTTAACAGACTGAGACACCAAGTAAGAAATTATTTCGACAGTCGACTGACTGACCAGAGTGCCGGCTGAGACCACTGAGGGCGGGACAACCAGACAAACACACACACTGTACCACGAGTCATCTCTTTATTAGCAGAAGAAAAAGGGGGTGGGTTGAATGAACACAATAATAATAATAATAATAATAATTTGCTTTTATATAGCGCTGTAATTCAAGCATAAGCAATCTTTAAGCGCTTCACAATCCAATACCTAAAGTGAAACAAGAAAGCATATAAAAGTTGATTGTGGGTGGGTGTGTTATAAGATTGAAGAATAATGTTAATCTCTTTTAATGCGTTTATGCCTTTGTTCTTTTAAGCAGCGAGTATGATTCTTTTGTGCTTATTCCTATTTTTTATTTATTTTTCTCAAGGCCTGACTAAGCGCGTTGGGTTACGCTGCTGGTCAGGCATCTGCTTGGCAGATGTGGCGTAGCGAATATGGATTTGACCGAACGCAGTGACGCCTCCTTGAGCTACTGATACTGATATTCCTATGTTTTATTTCGTTATGGAGTGTCCAAATTATTCTTATATTCGAAGAAGATTGTTCCATGAAAAATATTGATGTCTATTTACATTTTGTAAAGAATTTTCTGCAAACAGCCGGATTCTCTTTAGACTCAATAAATTTATTACAACAATGTTGCATAGTATGCATTCATGCAGAAGGAATTTTAACCCTTACTTTCCCTTGATACAAACGTTATAAACATTATGTTCTTATGTATGTTTTTTCTGAAATCCTTCATGCCTCAAAAGGGGTCAACGTTTAATTACATCTTGAAACCGTGAACAGACACGAATTTCTTCTGTGAGATAATAAAATAATGTACCGTTTTCCATTGCACTACATCATATACATACCAATAACATTAATTTCATGTGGTGCCCACAAATCTGACACACGATTCTGATGGTGCTTGGTTGACAAAGATCAAATATAATGAAACCCCCATCCCTCCCCACTTTTGGTATTCCCTTTACCAGAAAAAGTTAATGCATCCTGATTAATCGCAGCTTTGGTATATATCGCAACAGCCTGTCTTCCATATTACATTGCCCAGGCTTATATCCGTCCATCCACAAAGAGTGTGGACAAATCCCAAGCTGACCACGAAGACAAGGATGCCTGCGTTCTCAGCACCTTGCTATATGGCATTGAGGCGTGGACCACATATGCTCGTCAGGAGAAAAGGCTCAATACCTTCACCTGAGAAGCCTACGGCGCATACTCGGCATCTCCTGGCAAGGCAAGGTGACAAACACCGAAGTCCTGACTCGCGTTGGCCTCCCGACCATGTATACCATGCTGAGACAGCGTCGGCTGCGCTGGCTGGGCCATGTTCGCCGCATGGAAGATGGTAGCATCCCAAAAGACATCCTTTATGGAGAGCTCGCCACGGGGCAGAGAAGCATCGGCCGACCACAGCTGAGATACAAAGACGTTTGCAAACGTAACATGAAGGCACTTGAGATCAACACTGAGTCCTTGGAGGGCCTTGCAGATGACCGCAACAGATGGAGAAGCACTCTCAAGAATCAGCTACGGATTGGTGAGGACAAACTGTCAGCTGCTGCAGCAGAAAAGCGAGCTCGCAGAAAAGGGACGGCAGCCGACAGACCAGCATCAGCTTACACATGTGACCACTGCGACAGAGACTGTCTCTCTCGTATCGGTCTCTACAGTCACAGGCGACGCTGCTTGGTCCAAGCAGACAGCCCAAATAGACATTAGGTCGGATATAGTCTATCCATGGTCAGCCATGACCGAAGGAGGCATACTACTACTGGTATATATCGGGAATGCTCTAAAAATTTATTTATTTATTTTTTTGTTTAAGAAACTGCATTATCGAATATCAAATATCGAGAAAACACTAAAGGGACCACCTCCACCACAAAACTTTTGTTTACATGTTCACTAAATCGATGAGAAATATTTGGGAGACGGCAGCAATGGAAGGGGTCTGTGGGGATGGGGGGAGAGAAAGGATATGTTGGTAATGATGCACACACACACACACATATATATATATACGATTTTTTGTTCTATTCCACAGTGCAGAACGCAGTACAGACAGACAGCAGGCGTGCCATCCAGGACTGGAACGAACTACCCCAGTACGTCGTAGAGGCCAAGACCATCGACACCTTCGTGTCAAGGGCCTCCCGTCTCCATTAAAAGCCACGCCCAGGTTTTTTTGTTTTTTTTTAGTGCGGACCCCTTGCGTAAGTGACGTAATAACCAACTAGCTGATTGTCCCTGCCAAGGAAGAAGAAAAAGGAGGAGGTCAGTTCGGAGATTAACAACTGCCTACGGAGCATGCAAATATATTTCCACTAACACCCATATCAATTATTTCGATGGATATGTTTCAGCATTCATTATATTAATAAGTAAAAGTCGAGAATCAGTCTCAAATTCTACAATCTCCACAATCACCTCCACAATCACCATCTTGGAATGTCAAGTGGTGACTTAAAGTTTATCACCAGAACTGTGGACGAAAAGGTGGGTACGCGGAGTCAAAGGGAGATAATATCGAGAGGGCACTTCCACGACAAAAGACCATGAACGTCCTGCAGTTTACTTTTTTTTTTGACTCACTTGTGTAAACAAAGTGAGTCTATGTTTTAACCCGGTGTTCGGTTGTCTGTGTGTGTGTGTGTGTGTGTGTGTGTGTGTGTGTGTCCGTGGTAAACTTTGACATTTTCTCTGCAAATACTTTGTCAGTTGACACCAAATTAGGCATAAAAATAGGAAAAATTCAGTTCTTTCCAGTCATCTTGTTTAAAACAATATTGCACCTCTGGGATGGGCACAAAAAATAAAAAAAATGAAGCCTAATTATATGCAAACTGCATTTACTGTTATATTGATATTTTTTGTATTCTCTAAACTTGGCACTTTGATCTGATATTCTGACCCAACAACAAGAGCAGTCATTATTATAATTTTTTGTTCAAACAGGAACTTCTTTTGCTAAGCATGGAAGTTTTATTTATTTTGCAAACGTTTTGGTGCAGATAGTAAAAAAAGGAAATTACTCTGTGATTATGCTAGGGGACTTAATTCGCTTTAAACTGATATTTCTCATCTTAAACATTACATTTTGAAATTATACACAATACATAAAAAGCTTGGATTTTTTTTTCAGTGTATCACAAGTGAGTCTTGAAGGCCTTGCCTCCCTTGTTCATGACATTCTGTCAAGAGAGAGAGGCGAACCTTGAGGCCGAAATATTTGAATTGACAGACCATATAGCGCCGTTCGGTTGGGGTGGGGCATGGGAGAGCATGTGTTTACCGGGTAAAAATGTAGAAAACGCAAAAAAAGAAACGAAAATAACACAAAGGAAACTGCACCCCAACTCTCTCCCCCAAAGCGCAGCAGATTCGTCAACGATGAAGTTGATTGGGCAATATTAACATTTTTACCCGTCCACACAGACAACTGAACACCGGGTTAAAACATAGACTCACTTTGTCCAAGCAGACAGCCCAAATAGACATTAGGTCGGATATAGTCTATCCATGGTCAGCCATGACCGAAGGAGGCATACTACTACTGGTATATATCGGGAATGCTCTAAAAATTTATTTATTTATTTTTTTGTTTAAGAATAAACTGCATTATCGAATATCAAATATCGAGAAAACACTAAAGGGACCACCTCCACCACAAAACTTTTGTTTACATGTTCACTAAATCGATGAGAAATATTTGGGAGACGGCAGCAATGGAAGGGGTCTGTGGGGATGGGGGGAGAGAAAGGATAGGTTGGTAATGATGCACACACACACACACACACACACACATATATATATATATATATATATATATATATATATATACGATTTTTTGTTCTATTCCACAGTGCAGAACGCAATACAGACAGACAGCAGGCGTGCCATCCAGGACTGGAACGAACTACCCCAGTACGTCGTAGAGGCCAAGACCATCGACACCTTCGTGTCAAGGGCCTCCCGTCTCCATTAAAAGACACGCCCAGGTTTTTTTTTTTTTTTTTTTTTTTTTTTTTTTAGTGCGGACCCCTTGCGTAAGTGACGTAATAACCAACTAGCTGATTGTCCCTGCCAAGGAAGAAGAAAAAGGAGGAGGTCAGTTCGGAGATTAACAACTGCCTACGGAGCATGCAAATATATTTCCACTAACACCCATATCAATTATTTCGATGGATATGTTTCAGCATTCATTATATTAATAAGTAAAAGTCGAGAATCAGTCTCAAATTCTACAATCTCCACAATCACCTCCACAATCACCATCTTGGAATGTCAAGTGGTGACTTAAAGTTTATCACCAGAACTGTGGACGAAAAGGTGGGTACGCGGAGTCAAAGGGAGATAATATCGAGAGGGCACTTCCATGACAAAAGACCATGAACGTCCTGCAGTTTACTTTTTTTTTTGACTCACTTGTGTAAACAAAGTGAGTCTATGTTTTAACCCGGTGTTCGGTTGTCTGTGTGTGTGTGTGTGTGTCCGTGGTAAACTTTGACATTTTCTCTGCAAATACTTTGTCAGTTGACACCAAATTAGGCATAAAAATAGGAAAAATTCAGTTCTTTCCAGTCATCTTGTTTAAAACAATATTGCACCTCTGGGATGGGCACAAAAAATAAAAAAAATGAAGCCTAATTATATGCAAACTGCATTTACTGTTATATTGATATTTTTTGTATTCTCTAAACTTGGCACTTTGATCTGATATTCTGACCCAACAACAAGAGCAGTCATTATTATAATTTTTTGTTCAAACAGGAACTTCTTTTGCTAAGCATGGAAGTTTTATTTATTTTGCAAACGTTTTGGTGCAGATAGTAAAAAAAGGAAATTACTCTGTGATTATGCTAGGGGACTTAATTCGCTTTAAACTGATATTTCTCATCTTAAACATTACATTTTGAAATTATACACAATACATAAAAAGCTTGGATTTTTTTTTCAGTGTATCACAAGTGAGTCTTGAAGGCCTTGCCTCCCTTGTTCATGACATTCTGTCAAGAGAGAGAGGCGAACCTTGAGGCCGAAATATTTGAATTGACAGACCATATAGCGCCGTTCGGTTGGGGTGGGGCATGGGAGAGCATGTGGTTACCGGGTAAAAATGTAGAAAACGCAAAAAAAGAAACGAAAATAACACAAAGGAAACTGCACCCCAACTCTCTCCCCCAAAGCGCAGCAGATTCGTCAACGATGAAGTTGATTGGGCAATATTAACATTTTTACCCGTCCACTCTTCGGTTTTGAAGTCAGAAATAAAATCTACCGAAATTGGTATGCCTGTTTGTGACGAAGTTGTGCACCATCTCTGGTTCGACACTCATAATTAACATTTTTACCCGTCTGCAATATAAAACATACTTGAGAAAGTCCAAAACGGGTGAAAGTTTGTCGGCTACCTTTCTAATCTGGACAAGTTCGTTTTAAAACCCTCTATTATAGTCAACATATATATATATATATATATATATATATATATATATATATATAATTAACTTTTTCACCCGTTTTGGACTTTCTCACGTATGTTTTGTACTGCAGACGGGTAAAATTTTTAATTATAAGAATGTCGAACCAGAGATGGTGCAAAACTTCGTCACAAGCCGGTGTACCCATTTGGGTAGATTTTATTTCTGACTTCAGCATCGAAGAGTGGACGGGTAAAAATATTAATATAGCCGTTGATTGCATATCAACTGTCACTGCATACTCCCAAACAGTGTTACAGAACCAAAAACATAAAAAAAATAAAAATAAATAAATAAACCGAACGTTCAGTAAAAATACCGTTCCATTCACATCTCTAGTACTGTCAAAACAATAAACCAATGCACTACTAACAACACAATCCCATGAGTAAAAAGCTACATTCAACGACTGATTAATAATACAGATAAATCTAGTCAATACTGAATGCTAACAACACTATATACCGTGACTTACGAATGTCAACAACACTGTACTCCGTGACAAAATAATACTCAAAACACTATACTGTGACTAAAAAAATACTAACCTCACATTATTATCATGCAAACCTAAGGCCGCTCTCTCCCACACACTTGCTGCAACAGAAAAGGCAAAAAACATGGCGACCCCGTTTTGCGCAGCAGCTCTGCACATGCGCGGGAAAAGGAAGTAGCCAATGGCTAAACTGGAAACACCCCCCCATCCTCCCAAAGACCCCTCCTCACCCCCAATCTCCCACTCCCATTCCTGTGTTATTCATGTCTGTGTTTCAGTGAACAGTGGACGGACAGAGAGTTGTCAGTTGCAAATTCACCGTCGGGGGCTCGCACGGATTTCACGTGCTTCATGAACCAGCACGGTTTTGTCAAAGGTTGAGTAAACCTGGTAGCGGAAAGAGGGAACAGTGCAACGACACCAGCATGTTTGGGAAGTACGTACACAAACACACACTTACACACTTAACTGTGCGCATTCACACACAAATAGCACACAACCACACTCACAAAAGCGCCTGCACACACACACACACACACACACATTTCGTTTTGGGAAGGGATGGTAGAAAATGAACGGGTGAATCTTTGTGAGGAACAAAAGGCACAAAAAATATATTCACAATGTTATAGAAATTAACATTCAATTTTCATTGCAAGAAAGAAGGTTATTCTCAACTGGAGAATACCTGCTGGAACCATGTCACTAACTTGGTCCTAACACTGGTAGAGAAAACGCTTACTTCAGTTCGTGCAAAATTGATCGTATATTTTCTACCGAAACAAAAGTAATCTACTGTCGCATAAGGTTAACCAGTCATATATTCAGACGGCGACTGGATGTTTTGAAATGAAAACTTAATTTCCAAAAGTGACTTGCA
This sequence comes from Babylonia areolata, assembly GCF_041734735.1. Classification (NCBI taxonomy): domain Eukaryota; kingdom Metazoa; phylum Mollusca; class Gastropoda; order Neogastropoda; family Buccinidae; genus Babylonia; species Babylonia areolata. The sequence continues at coordinate 47,438,731 of NC_134894.1, read as the reverse complement.
TTTGTGGTAATGGTATTATCCCCATGCATACCGTAAGTGAATGTGAACAGTTGAAAGTAGTTTTACCTCATTCATTTACAATGAGTGCAGTTCCAACTTATGTTTAGCTCTCTCATGAAATTTTAATGTTTGAGTAGTAAGTTGTCTGCATGTCTCTCTCTCTTCTGCGTCTGTGTGTTTGTGTGTGCGAGCGTGTACGTGCGTGTATGCGCGCGCATGTGTGTATGCGTGTGTTCGTTCTTGCTTACGAGCATGTGTGCCTGCGTGTGTGTATGTGTGTTTTTCGTTTAAGCGTGTGCGTGTGTGTGCATGTGCACGTATGTGCATGTGTGTGTGTGTGTGTGCGTGTTAGAGAGAGAAAGAGAGACAGAGACAGACAGACAAACAGAGAAAGACAGACAGCGCGAGGAAGGCAGAGACAGACAAACAGGCACACACACACACACACACACACACACACACACACACACACACACACACACACACACACACACAGAGTGACAGAGGGAAACACGCAGAGAGAGAGAGAGAGAGGTTACTTGATGGAATTAACAGGACGTTCGACATACACATATCATTGCACTCAGAAGATCATCACACATCTACGCCACTCTCCGACACAACTGAAAACACTGATATGTTCAATCTGCAATGGTTATTATTGACACATACCAACTGAAACGCTTCGCACAAAATGAAGATCACAATGACAATATATTCCTCTCTACGATTGGAATTCCTGAAATACCCGGTCAGGTACATTTCCATTTACACAGTCTCTCATACCCTAAAACATTGTATTGTATTGTATTGTATTGTATTGTATTGCATTGCATTGTATTGCATTGGGTTGGATTGGATTGCATTGGCTTGAACTGCATTGTAATGTATTGTATTGATTGCAATGCATTGCATTGGATTGTGTTGCATTGCAATGTATTGTATTAGTACTATTACTCTTCCATCACAATAGATTTCTCTGTGTAAAATTCGTGCTGCTCGCTCCAGGAAGAGCGTGTCATTACAATGTGGCACCCACCCCACCCCCACTTTTTTTTTTTTTACACTTGTAAGCGTATTTGGTTTTCTTATCAAAGTTAATCTTTTTCTACTGAGTTCTTACAAGGACAATCCTGTCATAGCTTTCCGTTTCATCCAACACGAAAACAACAACAACAAAACAACAACAACAACAACCTAACAATTAGAACACAGTCCTTTCAAACACCATCTTTTCAGAGGATTTACAAACGTGTATATTCAAGAAAAGACGAGGCATGCTTATTTTCAGGAAAAAAAAAACCACGTGTTAGGAACATGAAAGTGTGATACAGTTCATATAACTGACACAAAATATGAAACATGATTATTATGACATTGTACTCACAATCTGTAACAACGACCACACCAGCTGACCGATTTATGGACGATACATTCGCTTAAGCCAAGACACATTTGCTTAAGCCAAAGAACAAGCATCACATGTTTATATTTTATAAATACAATAATCGGGGGAACTGCTTTTTTTGACTCTGAGATTTTCGTCTCACAATGTTTTTTGGGTTTAAAAAAAAAAAAAAATTATTTTTTTTTTATGCAGTCGGTTCCATGTCCGGTTACCTTTGTTATGTCGTAAGCTTATGTGGGCTTGGTAGACTCTTTATGATAATAATAATAATGATGACAAGTGGAGTGATGGCCCAGAGGTAACGCGTCCGCATAGGAAGCGAGAGAATCTGAGCTGGTTCGAATCACGGCTCAGACGCCGACATTTTCTCCCCCTCCACTAGACCTTGAGTGGTGGTCTGGACGCTAGTCATTCGGATGAGACGATAAACCGAGGTCCAGAGTGCAGCATGCACTTAGCGCACGTGAAAGAACCCACGGCAACAAAAGGGTTATTCCTGGTAGAATTCTGTTTAAAAATCCACTTCGATAGGTAAAACAAATAAAACTGCATGCAGGAAAAAAACAACAACAAACAAACGGGTGGCGCTGTAGTGTAGCGACGCGCTCTCCCTGGGGAGGGCAGCCCGAATTTCACACAGAGAAATCTGTTGTGATAGAAAGAAATACAAAAATACAAAATGCAGACAACAATAACAATAATAACAATAGCAAAATAAAGTAATAATAATAATGGTATATTTTTTAATATTGCTTTGCAGTTCAAAGCATGTCCATATTTTTGTTAAATACTGTGAGGTTGACAACCCGGTCTATCAGGAATTCTAGACTGCTTCCGGCGACCATATAATCATCGCCCTTGCATCATGGTGGTTTGGTTTTGTTGTTGTTTTGTGTGTGTGTGTGTGTGTGTGTGTGTGGCTGTAGTATTAGTTGGATGTTTTTGTTTCCTTTTTTTGTCTTCATTTTCTTCTTTCTATCATATTTCTTTAACTTAATATAGTTACTAATATATGTTTGTATGTGTTTCATAATGTAAAAACTGAATAAAAATGTTCGAAAAAAAAAAAAAACCTCAACAAAAGTATCTGCATAGCGCCGAATCTTGTACGAAGACAAATCAAAGCCCTCACTCATTAATCATTCACAGCTCAGGCGAAGAGCGATGAAAAGATAAAACATATAAATACATGCCAGTAAAAAAGAACTAGGGTTAAAATGTAGACCGGAAACGACGGAGAAAAAGGTGAAGAAACTGTAACGGAAAAGAGGATAGTTTTTAAAACCAGACTTGAAAAAGCAAAGTGCACTGGTCAGATTTGACGAAGCGAAAGAGGGACCTCATTCCACATACAGAGAAAGAGCAACGGCCGACTGTGGAGTGTTTGAATCAAGGATCGCGGAAACAAGAGTCGATCCGAAACAGATCGCAGAGAGCGAGATGGGGTGTAGACGTGAACGCAGTCATAGAAGATAGAAAGCGACATATCTATTTATACATTTACGTCATACATATATTATGCGTTATGCACTTACAATACAGAGTGCTGATCTTCTGTGAGAGACTGGTAGCCAATGGATAGACTGCAAGAGAGGAGTGATATGCTAGGATCTTCTCACTCAGAGGGCGAGTCGGGCGGGATATATTTGTATGCGCTGAAACCACCGAAAGCGGACTATGGCTGCCTTCATGGCGGGGTAAAAATGGTCATGCACGTAAAAGCCCACTCGCGTACGCGCGAGTGAACGCGGTAGTTGTAGTCCACGAACGAAGAAGAAGAAGGAAATACGCGCTGAAGAGAACGAATAGGCTAAGCAAGCAAATTTTTGACGAGAGAAAGTTACACTCGTGGAGTCATGAGAGAAACGACGAGTCTACATGTTACGTCGGTGGGTAGGTATTCCTGAATGGTACTGATGCGTGTGTTATACGCACGCAAAAGATGAAACACGCGCGTTAAAGATCCTGTAATCCATGTCAGTATCCGGTGGGTTATGGAAACAAGAATATAACCAGCATGTACGTCCCCGAAAACGGAGGATGGCTTCCTATATGGCAGGGTAAATAAACAAAACTGTCATACACGAGAAATGTTACGTGTGTGTGTGTATGTGTGTGTGTAGTATGTGTGTGTAGTATGTGTGTGTGTGTGTGTGTGTGCGTGCGTGAGCGTGACTGATACCTGATTGAATGACACAGGAGACGAATGATGAGCCCCCGATGGCAGCTGTCAATCAACTCTACCCAGGCAGGCAGCCTGTTGTGCAAATGACTCCGTGGTTTGTAAAGCGATTACAGCTTGGTTTCTGACCGAGAATAGACGTTATATAAGCATCCATATCATCCGTAAGGGTCTGGGTTCGAATCCCACTCTCGCCCTTGGCTGGAAATGAAACTGATTGTCTAGTGATTCGGATGAGACGATAAACCGAGGTCCGTGTGCAGCATTCACTTGGCGCACTGAAAAAGAACCCATGGCAACGATAACAATGTCATCTGGCAAGAATTTCTAGAAGAAATCCACTCCGATAGGCACACAAATGGATATGCATGCACTCAAGGCCTGACAAAGCGCGTTGGGTCACGTTGCTGGTCAGCAGATGTGGTGTAGCGTGTATGGATTTGTCCGAACGGAGTGACGCCTCCTTGAGAAACTGAAACCGAAACAAACAAACGCTCATGTCACATTACGTTGCGTGCGTATTTTTTTCATCATTCAGAGTGCTGCAGTTATCCCCTAAACCAGTTTCAAGTTCTTGTCTGGAGCGCAGCTGTGTGAAGACTTTCTCCAGCTTGGCGCGTCGGTTCGAGCCCAGGTAGGTCAGCATCAACTCTTCTACGAAATCGGCTGTGAACTTCGGAATTTCACGTTTGAGGTTTCCCATGATCAATTTCGATTTCCGAACCATTTTTTTCTGGTTCCACTTCTCCCAGAGACTGCTGAACGTGTAGAGAAATGGGTTCAACGCCGAGTTGATGGGCAGGACAAACACCGCGACCCACACACTGACCACGCCAGGGATGGGGAAGCCAGAAAAAGCCAGCAGCCCCATCAGCCCGACAGGAAACCAGCAGCAGAAGTCAGTGAAGACGACAAGGAACAAGCGCTGGGCGACGTTGGTGTCTTCTTCTCGCCCACTACTCTTCACAGCTCTCCGCGTTCTGCGCACTGACCAGTAGATGGCCAGCTGCCCTATCCCGATGAACACGAAGAGAAGGAAGTTCATGACGATGAAGACCAGAAAGGAGTACATCTGTCCCGAAAACTGATGCCGGGTGATGGGCAAAGGGAGACAAACGCTGCTTTCACCATAGAATTCAAACCGACCAATGAGAGGCACGGATGCCAGAAGGATACCCAGCAGCCACGCCAGACAGCAAAGCTTCATGGAGGTCGCGGCGCTTGGGTGGAGGTGATTCTTGAAAGGGAAGCACACCACCAGCAGGCGATCCAACGTGATCAGACAGATGATGAACACTGAAAGTTCGCTGGACACAAACGCAAGGAAACCCGCAATGAGACAGAAACTTCCTTGTCTCCACAGGCTTTCATTGACCACATAGCTGCCCCGGAAATACACGTCCGCAGCACCGATGATGGCCATGTAGACCCCCATGAGGAGATCGGCAACGGTCAGGTGGCTCACCAGTACGCGGAAGGATGTCAGTTTCTTCTGTTTCCTGGTCACCACCTTGTAAATGAGGACACCAGAGTTCCCTATGACCGTCAGCGAAGAGAAGCTCCAGAGAAAAACCCTGAAAAAGTCTAGCCGGAGAAGGTCACTGCAGGAAGACAGTTCGTCAGTTGGCGCACTGCATTGCAGCAGTTCGTGGTAGAAATACAAACAGCATAAGCTGGACTCGTCCGTTTGCAAGTGTTGCAGGGAACGCAGACCGCTAAACACGCCTTTATCATAGTCCTTAAGTTTGTTGTCTCTTAGGTCAAGGCTGACCAAATGAAGCAGCGGGCGAAAACTGTTGTCCTCTATCTGAGAGATGCCAGTGTTTGTCATGACCAGGTGCTGAACGTTGATCAAACCAGCGTGTGTGAGGAAGGAGGAGAAAGCGGCATCAAGCCGGGAGACCAGGGGGTTGCCAGAAATGTTCAGGTGAGTCAGACCAACCAGGTTTTCCACGACCATAGACGAAAACTCTGACAACGCGTTGTAACTCAAATCCAGAATCTCTAGTTGCGGCATATCCACAAGGGTGATATTATCCAACGCGCAGAATGATATGTTTAAAAACTGCAGAAAATCAAGCATGACAAGTTCACTGACGGGTGGATTTTCCACGCCACTGAGGTCTAGGTACCGCAGATGCCAGAAGTCAGACACAGGCCAAGGAAAGGTGTGACAGGAGCAAGCGTAGCCCTCACAGGTGCAGTTTGAGGGATGATACATGTTGCAGTATCTCTCGTCATCTTGATTAGGGCAGTGAGGTATGCTATCACACACAAGGTCAGCGTGAAGACAGTTGCCGTAGTCCTGACACCGGTAGAACCCGGGGCAGGTGAAGTTTTCTGGTGGGATATCTTCATCTTCACCACCAACGCAGTCTTGCTCCCCATTGTTTAGCAAAAAGGTGGGGATGTGTAGTCCGTTACTGCATTGAAAAAGGGTTTCCACAATGTCAAACGAGGCATCCACATTGTAAAGGTTTGACATGCCATACCCATCCAGCTGAACAACGGAAACGGTTCCAATCGACGGCATGCTCTTTACCGTCCAGAGAGGGGCAGAACTGCAGGTCTGAAAGTGGCGAATGTACGAAATTGGGACACAGCCCACTCCCCAGCAATGAACGCTGTGGCCCTGACAACTGCTGCAATCCAGCTCGTCTGTCCCATCAAAACAGTGCGGAATACCATCACACCGTTGGTACTTTTCGATGACCTGGTGGTTTGCACAAACGAAGAAAGTGTCCTTTTTGCTTACAGTCTTTGTGAGCAAGCACAGGCTTTCATCACTTCCATCTGCGCAGTCTTCGAGTCCGTCACAAACTAAGGAGTAGTGAATGGGTGGGCCAAAGCGACAAGGGAACAGAGGCAAATGATTTGGAGACCAGGCGGTGGACAGGACATTGCCCTTCCACTGGCACTGGTGAAAGATGTGCACAAAAGACCCATCTTCACATCGTTTGGTGAGGAACTGATGCACAGTTCGTGTTGCTGCTTGCAGATGCACACCACTTGTCTGTTTTCGCTCAACGCCTGAAGCTGAAGGATTTGGTCTCATACAAACGTAACCATTCGGAACAGGACGTGGGTCATAACACGATACTGGGATGAAATGAACAGAAGGGGAAATCCGCATCACAGCACAGTCAAACATGGTCCCTTTCCTTTGGATATCTGTCTGATCGTAAGCTATAGGGCTCCCTCTAGTTCCCCACTGCCACAAGAAACGGTAGTAATGCTCGGTTCTCTTCGACACTGCCTTCACCTTCCTGAGGTTTACTGAAACTGAAGTGAATCCACTTTTATAGATCAAGTTTGCCACGAGGTCCACACCCTCTTTGTAAGGCAGAGAAGCAAGTGTTGCTCCATATCTGCCGCGGCAAGCCTTGTTTGCTTCAGTGTGTGCCTGGGGAGGAGAATGACCTATCAAGATCCAATACTTGAGAATGAATTCCACCTTCAGACACTGGTCACGGTAGGGGACCCAGTCCCCACACCCCAGCTGCCTGTACTGGCAGTCTTTTTCATCCTGATCGTCAATGCAGTGCTTCACGCCATCGCATGCTATAGCCTGTGGTATGACAGCACCCGATGAGCAATTGAAAATGGAAGTACTATCTGTAATATGGTCTAAAAAGACTAATCGAGGCAGAATGTTCAACGGGTAGACTTCATAACTGATATTGAACGAAGACAGTGGGTAATGTTTCGTCCTCGGCGCTTCAGCTTTTAACATAACCCCACCCTTGACTGTCCTTATATCAAAGACAAGGTGATCTTTTGTCCAGGCAAGAATCTCCTCCTTGTCGATACGATCAACGCCAGCGTCCAACCTGTAGATGCTCAGATAGCTGGATTCTCTCAAGCGTATCTGCCACAGGGTCAAAACGGTGCCGTGGCCTGGGGGTACCCTCAGGATCCAGATTTTGGTTTCATTGCAGCTGGCTCGTTCCTGCTCTGCCCACGAAACGTACCCGCTCAAACCACGGAGCGATGTCTCCACGGGTACGCACGGGGTGGCGGGTGAGGCTGAGCCGGACGATGGTGCAGAGTGGAGGACCATTTCAACTGCAGCATCCCCAGGGAGGAAGCGCACGACCCACACGCAGAGCAGCAGGATCGCAGTGCCGCAGTTTCCGTGACGGGGCCAGGTCCACATGGTGCTCTCGACACCCGGTCACCTGATAAGCACATTAACAACGGATCAATCAATCTGTCAGTCAACCAACCGATCAACAAATCAATTAATCAACCACCCAACCAATAAAGCAACCAAAGAATTGACCAGCCAACCAACCAATCAATCACTCGACCAGCCAACCAACCAGCCAGCCAACCAAACCAACCAATCAATCGATCAGTCATTCAATCACTTTTATGTCGGGTTCGCGTGTGTTCGTATTTCATTTCTATCATTGGCCCGCAACGTAGCCTATCTGTCTCTTTAATATACTTCATTCCATTTTCAGACCTTTTTCTGTCTTTATTTTATGTTGATGTTTCACAGAAACATAGGGTCGTATGTCAAAGGCTGCATCAGCGCATTGGGTTTATGTGAAGATCAAGCATTTGTTCTGTTGTTGTTGTTTTTTTTTTTGGAAACTAGAGAATCTGAGTGCACTGGTTCGAATCACGGCTCAGCCACTGATATTTTCTCCCCCTCCACAAGACCTTGAGCAGTGGTCTGGCCTGGACGCTAGTCATTCGGATGAGACGATAAACCGAGGTCCCGTGTGCAGCAAGCACTTAGCGCACGTGAAAGAACCCACAGCAACAAAAGGGTTGTCCCTGGCAAAATTCTGTAGAAAAAGCCACTTCCATAGGAAAAACAAAACTGCACGCAGGAAAAAAAAAAAGAAAAAAAAAAGGGTGGCGCTGTAGCATAGCGACGCGCTCTCCCTGGGGAGAGCAGCCCGAATTTCACACAGAGAAATCTGTTATGGTAAAAAGAAATACTAATACAAATAAAGACATTCTAATTACACAGTTCTTATCTCTTACGCAACGGGTTTGGTAGGATGCACACGACACCATAAACACGACGTAATCAGTAAACATACCTCATTAGTGTACGCTATCTCTATCATTTTGTTTCTTTTCTCAAACTGCATGCATTGAAGGTATGCCACAATTACATAATATGCAATTAGATATTAGTATTGAATGTGTATATAACACATCAGCGCACATTATCATGATATTTTTCTTCTTTGTTTCCTTTAACAAACATATCATAGATACACCGCGAACAGATAAACTGCAATCATGAAATTGTTGTGTATGGTTCATTACCACATGTAATTTTATTTCTATCCATTTCTTTTTTTCCCTAACATTGTAAACTGTAGGTAAACCATAAATGTATGAATTGCAATTACAGACCTTTATCGAATCTTACTGCAGTTATGATTTTTTTTTATCGAATCTTGTGTACCCATGTCTCTTGGGTAGACAATCCACAGTAATATAGAGACATTTTCAAACTCGGTATCAAAAGCTGAAGCTAGTTGTATATTTCGATAGTTCCACAACTTCTGCATCAGCACAACTGGTACAGGAAAGTCTTGGAAGGAGGAAGGTGGCAGAATGGTTAAGACGTTCATCTGCCAATACAGAGTGCGTGAGGGTGTGGGTTCGAATCCCACTCTCGCCCTTCCACCCAGGTTTGACAGGTAAATCTAAGCGTCTAATCATTCGGATGAGACGATAAACCAAGGTCCCGTGTGCAACACACACTTGGTGCAGTGAAAAAGAACCCATGGCAACAAAAGTGCTGTCCTCTGGCAAAATTCTGTAGAAGAAATCCACTCTGATTGGTACACAAATATATAAGTATGCACTCAAGGCCCGACTAAGCGCGTTGGGTTACGCTGCTGGTCAGGCATCCGCCTAGCAGATGTGGTGCAGCGTATATGGATTTGTCCGAAAGCAGTGACGCCTCCTTAAGCAATTGAAACCGAAATCGTCACAAATCTTGTTATTAATTTTATTTATGTATTTACTGAAAGTCTTGGGAAATTTCAAATACATATGATGCATCCATAACACCAACAATATGTTTCATTTTTATTGTTCAATTCCCGTTGTTTATATATATATATATATATATATATATATATATATATATATATATATATATATTATCACAGATGCCAAGGTTCAAAACACATGGAACCAGTTAATCATAAAGCAAACAAGCAAGTGCCACACTTATTGAAAGACGGGCCCAATAGTCGAGTGGTTGGACTTTCAATCTGAGGGTCCCGGGTTCGAATCTCGTTAACGGCGCCTGATGGGTAAGGGGTGGAGATTTTTTCGATCTCCCGGGTGAACATATGTGCAGACCTGCTCGTGCCGGAACCCCTTCGAGTGTATACGGTG
>NC_134894.1:47418763-47423763 GCF_041734735.1 Babylonia areolata | reverse complement strand
ACGATCTAAAGAATGTGAAAGACTCTGTCAATAATCTTGAAAAAGAAGTGCATGATGTCAGAGAAACTATGAACAAACTGACCAAAGAGAATGAGTGTCTGAAGGCAGAGAATGAAAGATTAAAAGAGAGACTTGACAAAATAGAAAGAAAAACTGATGACCTGGAAGGTCGCTCGAAAAGAAATAATATTATGTTCTATGTTTTTTTCAAGAAGAGACAGTGAAACAAAGAAAGACTGTGAAGACATGCTGCAGGACCTCATTACTGACAAATTAGAACTGTCAGGTGATGCAGAGTTTGATCGTGTCCACCGTCTGAACAATAAACATGATTCCCCTATCATTGCTAGGTGCACATTTTACAAAGATAAGGAACGAATTTTGAAAGCAAAAAACAAACTGAAAGGGAGCACTATCTTTGTGGGGGAAGATTTCACTCAAAGAGTGCGTGATATCAGAAAGCGACTTAATCGCCATTTGAAACTTGCCAGAGAAAGTGGAAAGCGAGCTACAATTGTATTTGATCATCTTCTGATCGATGGCAAGACATTTGTCCTCGATGAAAATGATCAACTGAAGGAAAGAAGCTAGGGATTTGGCCGGCCCAATCACAAAGGTAATGTCACTATAAAAACCACCCTGACAGAGAATGCACGGGTATCGAAATTTAAAGTGACACCGCTTTCTAATTCGAGCCTTAAGAACACATGCACCACAATCGTTCAACCGGTTTCAGTGAGTTCAAAATCTCACGCTGATCTTGCAAGAAAAAATACAGCCAATGCAGTGCAAGAAACTGAGATTGTGTGTGAACTGGGATATGTACATAGAGAGAGTGAAGTTGGGAAATCAACGATATCGCAGGTGAAAGAGTGAACGAGTGTGAGGCTGAGAATGTTGGATGTACTTTCTGTCTCAGCAGAATAACATCTTTCTCTCCGTGTCTCTCTCTCTCTCTTTGTCTCTCTGTCTCTCCCCCCTCTCTCCCTGTCTCTGTCTATCTGTCTGTCTGTCTGTCTGTCTCTGTTTGTCTGTCTTGTCTGTCTGTCTGTCTCTTTCTCTCTCCATCTCTTCATCTCCTCCCTTCTCACACCATCTCTCTTTTCCTCCATCTCTGTCTCAGCAGAATAGCATCTTCTCTCTCTGTCTCTCTCTCTGTGTCTCTCTGCCTGTCTGTCTCTCTTTTTCTTTCTCTCTCTGTCTCTCTCTCTCTCAATCTCACCCCCTTCTCACTCTCTCTCTCTTTACCCCCCTCTCTGTCTCAGCAGAATAACATCTTCTCTCTCTGTCTCTGTCTGTCTGTCTTTCTCTGTTACTCTCTCTGTCTCTCTGTCAGTGTATCTCTCTCTCTCTCCTTGAATAAAAAGAAAACGTTTTGAGTTCTGAGTTCGCTCTCTCTCTCTCTCTCTCTCTCTCTCTCTCCCTCTCTCTCTCCATCTCTCCCCCTCTCTCTCCATCTCTCTCGCTCTCTCTCTCTCTCCATCTCTCTCGCTCTCCATCTCTCTCTGTGTCTCGGTCTCTCTGTCTCTCTCTCTCTCCATCTCTCTCTCCCCATCTCTCTGTCTCTCCCCCTCTCTCTCCCCATATCTCTCGCTCTCTCTCTCCCCATCTCTCTCGCTCTCCATCTCTCTCTGTCTTTCTATCCCCCTCTCTTTCCATCTCTCTCGCTCTCTCTCGCTCACCATCTCTCTCTCTCTCTCTGTCTCTCTCTTTTTTTTTTCTTTTTCCTTTTCTCTCGTTCTGTTTCTTATGCATGCATAATCTATTCATTTCGTTCTATCATTATCGTGACAAGTGTTCAAGTAATATTGGTGATGGTGGTAGTCACTGTAGTATGCTGCACTTGCCACACATAGATTTCAGAGACAGTAACAATACACATCTTCTCTGTGACTCACTGTCCTATCCATCTGTGAATCTTAGTGTATGGGGGAGTGAGGGGGTGCTGTCAGTGTGTGTGCGCGCGTGTGTGTGTATGTATGTGTGTGCGCTCGCACGCGAGCGTCAGTGTGTGTATGCATGTGTGTGCACGGATGTGGGTGTGTGTGGAGGGCCGGGGGGGTGTTTTCTTCATTATGTATACAGTTCTGCATGAAAACCTTTTCCTTTCATTTATGTGTGTGCTATTTGTAATAGATGTAGATTAGCAAGGACAGATTGGAAGAATAGGCAATGCCTAAAATCTTAATCCTTGAATAAAAACGTTTTGAGTTCTGAGTTCTGAGTTCTCTCTCTCTGTCCCCCTCTCTCTCCATCTCTGTGCCTCTCTCTCTCCATCTATCTGTCTCTCTCTCCATCTCTCTCTCCATCTCTGTCTCTCTCTGTCCCTCTGTCTCTCCATGTCTCTCTCTCTGTCCCTCTCTCTGTCTCTCTATCTCTGTCTCTCTCTAATGTTTTACCCAGCCAGATAGACAAAATTCTGAATGGTTTGATAAAGGATGTAAGTTGGTCAAAACTGACACCAGAAATAAGTTAAGGACATTTAGATTTTCAAGGGATGAGAAAGACAGAAAAGAATATGTTCAAGCACGGGAAAAAAATATTAAACTTTATTTAAAAACTAAAAGACGAAATTACCGAAGAGAAAAAAAATAGATTCACTGGAATCAAATTTATCAAACTCGTCAGCATTTGGAAAAGCCTAACAGAAATGGGATGTGAAAAAACAAAAAAATAACATCAGTAATAAAGTCAGTATGGAAGAATGGCACGTTCGTTCGTTCGTTCGTTCTCTCTCTCTCCCTCTCTCTCTCTCTCTCTCTCTCTCTCTCTCTCTCTCTCTCTCTCTCTGTCAACCTTTTTCACTGTCCTACGAGAGTTCCCGATGAAGTCGCTCAAACACTTCTTGCATTACGGCCCTGTCACAATAGCTTCATTTATGGCTTCACGAGGGGTTTGCTATTTACTACGAAGTTCTCAGGCTTCGGCTTCTGTCTCTGTCTCTATCTCTGTCTCTCTCTGTCTCTCTCTCTCTCCGTCCCTTTCTGTCTCTGTCTCTCTCTCTCATTTTTTTCTCTTGACCACTCGTTCGCTCTTTCTCAACCTCCAACTCTCTCTGAGTTTTAGTACGCCTCTCCTCTCTCTCTCTGTCTCCCCCGCCCCCCTCTCTCTCTCTGTCTCTCCCTCTCTCTCTATCTCTCTCCCCATCTCTCTCTCTCGCTCTGTCTATTTCCCCCCTCTCTCTCTCCCGCCCTATCTCGCTCTCTCTCTCTCGCTCTCACTATCTCTCTCTCTCCGTATCTCTCTCTCCCTGTCTCTCTCTATCTCCCTCTCTCTCGCTCCCTCTCTCTCTCCCCCTCTCTCTCCGTCTCTCCCCCCTCTCTGTCCCTCTCTCCCTCTCTCTCTCCCTTTCTCTGTCTCTGTCTGTCTGTCTGCCTCTCTCTCTTTTCCATTAGCACTCCATTAGGCTGCTGTTCCTCCGCAGATGACAAGACCACAAGGGGCATGACTTTTCACATAATGCTGGCGGTCAGTAATCTGTGTGTGTGTGTCTGTGTCTGTGTCTGTGTATGGTTGTTTCTTGTGTGTGTGTGTGTGTGTGTGTGTGTGTGTGTGTGCGTGCGTGCGTGCGTACGTGCGTGTGTGTGTATGTGTGTGTGTGTGTGTTTGTGTGTGTTCAAAACAGTCTGTGCTCTGGAGTTTTATTTTATTTTTTTGGTTGTTTGTGTTCTGCTTTGTTTAATCAGTCTAAGTGGTATGGTGCCCTCGTTTTCGTGGTGTTGTTGTAGTTTTGTCTTTGTTTTTGTTTTTTTCGAGGGGCGTGGGGGGTAAGGTGTGCTTGTGTGTGTGGACGTGTGGGGTGGTGGTGGTGGTGGTGGTGGTGTAAAGATTATTCTGTAATCCTCCTTGTGGCTTGTCGTGTGGTGTCCATTTAATTCTGGGTATTCTGTAAGAGTTCTGTTATTTTCTTTTTTTCTTTTTCTTTTTTTATCATGTCGAAACCTTTTTTCTCCAACAAAAGTTGGTCAACCAGAGACAAAGACAGACAGAGACACAGAAAGGGAAAGAGAGAGAGAGAGGGGGTATGTGTGGGAGAAATAGAGATAGATTACGGAAGAGAGAGAGAGAGAGATAAGAAAGAGACAGAGACAGACACACAGAGAGTGGGAGGAAGAGAGAGAGAGAGAGAGAGAGAGAGAGAGAAGAGAGAGAGACAGAGAAGAAAGAGACAGAGAAAATAGAGAGGCAGAAAGACAGAGACAGATGAGAGAGAAAGACAGACAGAAAGACAGAAAGGACAGAAAGGAGAGGGGGGGAGAAATGGAGATAGAGAACGGAAGAGAGAGTGAGACAGACAGACAGAGACAGACACATAGATAGATAGATAGATCAACAACAACAACAACAACAAAATCGTAAAATACCACATATTGCTAAGATTTAAAAAAGAAAAAAAAGAAAAAAAAAAAGCTCGACCATCCAAACTTTCTACAAAATCATTCAGAATTAGAAACTGTGGAACTGGCATCAGGGTAACAGTGTTTTTTTCTCTCTTTTTTTCGATAACTGTAAGGCTTCACAGAGAGAGAGAGAGAGAGAGAGAGAGAGGACATGCAATCTTTTCATTCGCAGTTGACCATTGGGATTTCAGTGGCCATTTTAGAAAAAGCATTGTTGTTTGTTCAGTCAGGGAATGAAGTAGTTAACGGGAGGGAGAGGGAGGTGGGGGGTAGGGTGGGGCATGGGGGGAAGGGGGAGGGGTTGTAATCTTTAAATCTCCCTGTGGCTTACAGCAAGGGTGGGGGGTCTGTTTAAAACTTTGGGGATGTGTAAGTGATGCTTTTGTTGTTGCCTTTGTTGTTGCTGATTTTTGACTCACTTGTGTAAACAAAGTGAGTATGTTTTAACCCGGTGTTCGGTTGTCTGTGTGTGTGTGTGTGTGTGTGTGTGTGTGTGTGTGTGTGTGTGTGTGTGTGTGTCTGTGTGTCCGTGGTAAACTTTAACATTGACATTTTCTCTGCAAATACTTTGTCAGTTGACACCACATTTGGCATAAAAAT
>NC_134894.1:47406263-47411263 GCF_041734735.1 Babylonia areolata | reverse complement strand
AGGCTGACTGTCCTGGGAAAAGGAGGCTGTTAGAGAAAATCCTCACGGACTCAGCCTTGAGAATGCTGCGCTGAATAATTTAAAAGGACGCTAGCTGAGTAGGAGATACAGGAAAGGTGATGGGTGGGGGATTGGGGGAAGAGGGTGGTTCAAACCACTCTCGATCCTTTGTTCTTCGCCCCAGGAAACTGCTGCCTCTTCTTCGTTGTTTTTGTTTGTTCTTCTTCTTCTTCTTCTTCTTCCAAGACATGACAGAGAGAAAAAAGTTCGTTTACTCCTAATCAAAAGTTCGAACCTTTAGTGATTTCACTTGAACATTGTAGGCGTTTGAGGCCTTGGTAGGCCTAGTTCGTCATTTTGTAGCTAGTTATAATAAGACTTTTGGTGGCATGTGTGGACTACCTGTTTGTAGTATACTGGATTGTACAGTCAAGGTAGTGTGGTCCAGTGTGTCTTTTCTTGAAAGGTTTAGACTGTTGGTGGCGTTACTATCGTGTCTGCCAAACCATTCCAGATGTTTACGACTCGCTTTGTGAAGAAGGAGCTACTTAACGTCAGTTCATTGATATTTGCTCAGCCTAAGACTCTACCCCCATGAATTCCATTTCGATTAGAGCGTGCGATCTGAGGTTCCGTGAATCTTGTCAGTACCTGGTACATAAACTAGTACAAGTCGTTCACGTTCATGTCTTCGCCTTTTCATCCATGCTCTATTCTTCAGAACCCGAAAGACAGACAGCGGAGACGGGGGAAGAGAGGGGGCTATATTTTACAGGTTGATAGACATATGCACACAGACAGACAGACAGACAGACAGAGAGAGAGAGCCATCCTTCACACACACACACACACACACACACACATACACACGCAGACACACACAGACACAGACACATACAGACACAGACACAGACGACACAGACGCACACACACACACACACACACACACACACACACACACACACACACACACACACACACACACACACACAGAGTGGAGTGATGGCCTAGAGGTAACGCGTCTGCCTAGGAAGCGAGAGAATCTGAGCGCACTGGTTCGAATCACCGTTCAGCCGCCGATATTTTCTCCCCCTCCACTAGACCTTGAGTGGTGGTCTGGACGCTAGTCATTCGGATGAGACGATAAACCGAGGTCCCGGGTGCAGCATGCACTTAGCGCACGTAAAAGAATCCACGGCAACAAAAGGGTTGTTCCTAGCAAAATTCTGTAGAAAAATCCACTTCGATAGGAAAAACAAAAAAAAACCTGCACGCAGGAAAAAGTACAAAAAAGGGTGGCGCTGTAGTGTAGCGACGCGCTCTCCCTAGGGAGAGCAGCCCGAATTTCACACAGAGAAATCTGTTGTGATAAAAAGAAATACAAATACAAAAAATAATGCAAATATTTTACAGGTTGAGAGACATAATTATGCACACAGACAGAGACAGACCATGAAAGAGAGAGAGAGAGAGAGAGAGAGAGAGAGAGCCATCTTCCTCAGCTTAAATGATGGAGGAAAGTGTTCGTTTGGACACACAGACATACACACACACACACACAGACAGACACAGACACACACACACACACACACACACACACACACACACACACACACACACACACACACACACACACACACACACACACACACACACACACACACACACACACACACACACTTGCTAAGTTCACAGCTGAGGAAGGTGTTGTGAAAACACTAACATAAACAAGCAATATGTATCAACAACAACAACAACAAAACAACAACAAAAAAACAAATCGATAGGAAAACAAACAGAATTGCAGACAGAAAAAAAAATACCAAAAAGTGTGGCGCTCTCAGTGTAGCGACGCGCTCTCCATGGCAAGAGCAGCCCGAATTTCACACAGAGAAATCAGTTGGGGCAATAAAATTAATACAATACAATACAACACCAAAAAATGAAGGCTTGTTTGTTTGCTTTTTTCATGATATTCCGTGGGGGGGTATTTGTATTTGTATTTCTTTTTATCACAACAGATTTCTCGGTGTGAAATTCGGGCTGCTCTCCCCAGCAAGAGCGCGTCGCTACACTGCAGCACCACCCTTTTTTTTCTTTTTTTGTGTATTTTTTCCTGCGTGCAGTTTTAATTGTTTTTCCTATCAAAATGGATGTTTCTGCAGATTTTTGCCAGGAACAACCCTTTTGTTGCCGTGGGTTCTTTTATGTGCGATGAGTGCATGCTGCACACGGGACCTCGGTTTATCTTCTCATCCGAATGACTGGCGTTCAGACCACCACTCAAGGTCTAGTGGAGGGGGGGGGAAATATCGGCGGCTGAGCCGTGATTCGAACCAGCGCGCTCAGATTCTCTCGCTTCCTAGGCGGACGCGTTACCTCTAGGCCATCACTCCACAGTTGGAGATATATCTTTGTACTGGCTTCTGTGTCTTTATCCGTCTCTGTGCCTGTAGTCTTTTCTGTCTATCAGTCTGTTTCTGTTTGTATGCATATGTCTCCCCGTCTATTAAAGAAAATATCCTTCTCTCTTTGTATCTGTCTGTCGCTCCGGTTGGAAGAATCTTAACCTTTTCACTGCCAAACTCGCATTTATGCAGCAGCTAGGTAGAGGACCCATGTCACTGAAGGGTGACCAGATCATGGGTCTGTTATCCATGAACCTACTGCTCTCAATGTTCGGTGGTAGGACAGGCCATATTTTCTACACATCGCAGGGGGAATCCCCAGCTGTTCTTAGACGCCATGTTATCTGTGTTTAGAGCACAAGGGAATTTTTACACTCTAAATTGACTGGCGGTGAAAGGGTTAATCCATTGTTTCTGAGTTTTCACTCTGCATGGACATTACTTTTTTTTTTATAAGGCATGCAGAGAGACCAACAAGTACAAGTTATAGGTGTACCGAAGTACATTTCTTCGGTCACAGACGAAAAGTAAAACGAAAAAGAAATCAGAAAAAAAAGAATGTGGATGCAATGGATAGTAGCGGTGGTGGTGGTGGTGGTAGTGGTGATGATGTTAGCATCCTCAAACAAAAAGCAGCATTATACGTCAATGTATCTTTGGCAACTGTATCAACACACTCACCGTCACCACTGCCACAAATGACCAAGTTGTTGTCCTTCGCAGTTGTTTTTTTGTTTGGTTTTTCTGTTGTTGTTTTCAGCCTAATTAGGCTCTACCCAGGTAGGCAGCCTGTGGTGCAAATGTCCCCGTGTATGTAAAGCGCTTAGAGCTCGGTCTCTTACCGAGGTTAGGCGCTATAGAAGTATCCACATCAATCAATCAATGGATGTGTGAGGGTAATGCTAGGAGGACAGTGGCAAAGTGGTCAAGATGCTCAGCTGCCAATACAGACAGTCCGTGGGGGTGTGGGTTCGAATCCCGCTCTCGCCCCTTTCTCCAAGGTTTGACTGGAAAATCAAACTGAGCGTCTAGTCATTCGGATGAGACGATATACCGAGGTCCCATACGCAGCACGCAACTTGGCGCACTGAAAAAGAACCCATGGCAACGAGAGTGTTGGCCTCTGGCAAAATTATGTAAAATTTAATCCGCTCTGCTAGGTACATATATATATATATATATATATATATATATATATATGCACTCAAGGCCTTTTGGGTTATGCTGTTGGCCAGGCATCTATCTGCCTAGCAGATGTGGTGTAGTGTATATGGATTTGTCCGAACGCAGTGACGCCTCCTTGAGAAACTGAAACTGAAAGTGAAACTGCAGCGGTGGGATTGAGGTAACAGGAAGAACTGAAAACAACAACAACAACAAAAAACAAAACAACAACAAAAAAAAAAAACAACTGCGAAGGACAACAACTTGGTCATTTGTGGCAGTGGTGACGGTGAGTGTGTTAATACAGTTGCCAAAGATACATTGACGTATAACGCTGCCTTTTGTTTGCGGCTAACATCATCACCACTACCACCACCGCCACCACTACTATCACCCCAACCACCACCACCTGCCTAATTATGTACGCTGACGGTCGTACCCTGGGTTTATCAACCTCCTTGATTACAGGCTGCAAATAGAATCCACGTCATCATAGGCGTTCATATCTGAGCTTTGGTAATCAGCTGATTAATGATTATGTCCAGGCCGTGCATGTGATTAGATATCATAACCCCTCCAGTTAATACCCCACACCCCATATATGTTTGTCAAGCTGAAAAAACATCATCAAAAACGACAGTGATGTTGTGGGATAGCTCTCTCTCTCTCTCTCTCTCTCTCTCTCTCTCTCTCTCTCTCTCATCGTATGCTCACTTGCTGAAGAATGGTTCTATTTACAGTATTCGTAAACTCTGCGTTTGTATATTTAATGCCTTGAAGATACGACAGGAATTCGTTGACAGCAATGAAGAAATTCAGAATTAATTTACAATGCGCAAGAGGCACTTTTGTTCTACAGGTTTAAGTTAGTATGTATTTTACATTGAGTTGTCGCTACGTGACCACCATATTGTGTACTTTTGACCTCTTTCTACGGGCCAGACGCCTGGAGATTAAAGTTTTTGTTCTTGTTCTTGTTCTCCCTCTCGCTCTCTCTCTCTCTACATATATATGTATATATATATACATATATATGTATAAGAACAGCAGTAGTCTTGGCATATCTTTAAAACTTTGCAATTAATTAAAATGCAACAAAATTTCGCTGCATAACAGCTTCTTCAGGCAAGCAAAAATTTGCTGCATTTCAGTTACAAAAATTAATTTTAAAGACATGCCAATACTTCTGTTCCTTTTTTAAATATTTTTTTTACCAACATTACAAATTTGTGTACGATTAAATCGTAGATTTTTCATAGTAATGAACTGTCCTTTTCATTAGTTTCTGTGCACTTTGCAATTGTGTGTGTGTGTGTGTGTGTGTGTGTGTGTGTGTGTGTTTGTGTGTGTGTGTGTGACCACAATTTTTTTGCCAGTTTATTTCGAATCAACCGGGCAAAACAATTTATTCCGTAAAAACAGTTGTAT
>NC_134894.1:47393763-47401263 GCF_041734735.1 Babylonia areolata | reverse complement strand
GCGCTTGGTCAGGCGTTGAGCGCATTAACTCTCTCCATACGAACTGCGAAAGAGACGACGTTAACAGCGTTTCATCCCAATTACCATCATCAAAATATTGCAAGCGGAACGCTCTTATACTGAAGAGGTGAATGTTGACAAAGAATACCACAGTTCTGAAGACGGAAGCTAAAGGTTGGGTCATTCAGACACCCACTGGACATCCGAGGGGTCTGTGTAGAGGAGAAGAGAGGACTGGCCGTACTGAGTGAGTTAATGAATATTTTGTGTACCTATCAGAGTGGATTTCTTCTACATAATTTCACCAGAGAACAACCCCTTTGTTGCCGTGGTTTCTTTTTTGTTAGTGCGCCAAATGCGTTGCTGCATGCGAAGCCTCGGTTTATCGTTTCATCCGAATGACAAGACGCTGAGTTTTGATTTTCCACTCAGTCACACTTGGGAGACAGGGCGAGAGCGGGACTCGAACCCAGACCCTCACTCACGGGCACTGTGTTGGCAGATGAGAGTCTTCACCATTCTGCCACCTTCCTCACACACACACACACACACACACACACACACACACACACACACACACACACACACCAGTTATTTGCATTTGTATTTCTTTTTATCACAACAGATTTTTCTGTGTGAAATTCGGGCTGCTCTCCCCAGTGAAAGCGCGTCGCTAACTACAGCGCCACCCTTTAAAAAAAAAAAAAAAAATTCCTGCGTACAGTTTTATTTGCTTTGTTTTTTTTCTATCGAAGTGGATTTTTCAACAGAATTTTGCCAGGAACAACCCTTTTGTTGCTGTGGGTTCTTTCACGTGCGCTAAGTGCATGCTGCACACGGGATCTCGGTTTATCGTCTCATCCGAATCACTAGCGTCCAGACCACCACACAAGGTCTAGTGGAGGGGGAGAAAATATCGGCGGCTGAGCCGTGATTCGAAGCAGCGCGCTCAGATTCTCTCGCTTCCTAGGCGGACGCGTTACCTCTAGGCCATCACTCCAAATTAAGGATCGCTTCGGAACTTGTACACATTTTTCTTCTTTGGGGCATGGTGAAATGATGCTGATTTTCCGGCAAACAGCGGTGTGTGCAGCCAGTGTAATGAGCAACACTGATCACCACAGGTACTTTCTTGCACATGTACCTATTACGTTGTTGTTGTGGGGGTTTTGGGGTTGTTGTTTTTTTCGTAGTGAAAAACCACACACATCGTTTCTAAACTACTGATAGGTATGTGGAGTGATGGCCTGGAAGTAACGCGTCCGCCTAGGAAGCGAGAGAATCTGAGCGCGCTGGTTCGAATCACGGTTCAGCTGCCGATATATTCTCCCCCTCCACTAGACCTTGAGTGATGGTCTAGACGCTAGTCATTCGGATGAGACGATAAACCGAGGTCCCGTGTGCAGCATGCACTTAGCGCACGTAAAAGAACCCACGGCAACAAAAGGGTTGTTCCTGGCAAAATTCTGTAGAAAAATCCAATTCGATAGGAAAAACAAATAAAACTGCACGCAGGAAAAAATACAAAAAAGAAAAAAAAAAGGGTGGCGCTGTAGTGTAGCGACGCGCTCTCCCTGGGGAGAGCAGCCCGAATTTCACACAGAGAAATCTGTTGTGATAAAAAGAAATACAATTACAAAAACAAATGATTGCTAATCTCTCCAAGAGATAAGATTAAAATGGTTCCCTTGATGAAAATTAATTATTATCATAATATTATTTTCCAGATAGCAAGTGTAATTTGTGCAAGGATAAGGAAAGTCACAATTGTGTAATCTTGTACAAGTTCTTGAACAGAATTTGTAAGACATTTAACTCTTAACAGTTCGTCTCTGGTAGTTTCATTCCTACAGGAACGATAATCTGACTGGCTGTCTGACTGGCTGGCTAATTCCATTTTTCTAAAAGGGAAATAGCTGATTTTCTCTAGAACAGCTTTGTACTTTAATAAAGTGAGGTTCTGAAGCGTCAGATATGACATTTAACATTAATTGATAAAAACAGCACCGAAATAAACGTCTGACTCGACTAAGGGACAATTGAAGTGAAGTGTGGTGTTTTGGCATACCAATGCATAAACTGTATATAAAGCTTGTATCTGTAAAGCTTTGTTTGAAAAATAAATAAATAAAAACCGGAACCGGAACCGGAAGTCCCCGAAAAGCCTGACTCAGCACCTGCAAGAAAGCGTTGCGGAAGTTGGTGTTGAACCAGCCGTAGAGCAGCGGGTTGACGGCGGAGGAGGTCATGGCGATGAGCAGGGCCACGGCGTGGGCCAGGTAGAACTGCTCCTCCCCGAAGAGGCCGAAGATGGAGTTGTCGTGGGTCCAGTCGGCGATGATGTTGAGGAGGGTGAGGGGCAGCCAGGCCAGGGAGAAGGACGCGGCGATTGCGGTCAGCAGCACCAGGTTCTTCCGGTAGCGCTTCCACTGACGAAGGTGCCTCTGTCTCTGGAACGATGAGGGTGGTGGGGGTGGTTGGGTTTAGTCGTTAGGTGTATGGTTTTATGCTGGTGTGAACTATTCTCCTATGTGAGTAGTAGTCAGTGTGAAGCATGTTTCTGTCTCTGTGGGTAGTTAAAATGCATTTTATGCTTTTTGAGAATCCTGCCTGTGTATCTATAAGTAATTAGTATGTATTTCATTGAAAAATCACACACACAATAAACGATACAAGAACGAGGAAGGAATAGGGCGTCTATAACCGAAAAGTTGGAGCGTTTCCACGTCGAGGGGACAGCTTTTGTTGTTGTTTTTTTAATAACTGTGGGCTACGTTGGGTTAACTGATGTTAATGTTTGTTGTTGTTGTTGTTGTTGTTTTTCATCCTCTCCAAGTGCTCACTTCTTTCCCTCAGTCACCCACTCTCTTCAACAGTATCATGCCACTCATTCACACACACACACACACACACACACACACACACACACACACACACACACAAATCAACCAACCAGCCAACCCACCCAACCCACCAACGACAACAAACCTAAAAGACTCCAACCTGAGCTTCCGACGCGGGGCTCTCATCAATCCTGCTCTGCAGGAAGCTGCATATGCGCGCGTGCAGGGCCGAGATGACGATGGTGGGGGTGAGGTACTGCACCAGGGACACGAAAGTGGAGTAGACCTCCCGGAAGCGGTCGTGAGGCCAGATCTCTATGCACGTGTGGAAGACGGGCTTGCCCAGCACCTGCCAAGAGCAGAGAATTGCCAATGCGATTGCGATGTGCTGTGATGCAATGCAATGTGATAAAAAAAACCGTACCGCACAGCTCAACGCAACGTTATGCTGCGCAACGCAGCACAGTATAATACAACACCGCATCGCACAGCACAGCACAGCACAGCACAGCACAGCACAACACAATACAACGCAACGCTGAGCAACGCATCACAATATAATACAACGCCGCATCGCACAGTACGGCACAGCACAGCACAACACAACACAACACAACACAACGCAACGCAATGTAACGGAACGCAATTCAGTCCAATCCAGTCTAATCCAGTTCAGTTCAGTCCAGTCCAATATAGTCCACTCCAATCCAGTCCAGTCCAACACACCATACCACAACACAACACGGCACGGCACGGCACAACACAATACAACACAACACAACACAACACAGCATAGCACAACACAACACAACGCAATCCATCCACTCCAATCTAATCCAATCCAACATACCATACCACAACAAAACACAACAGCACAGCACAACACAACACAGCACTGCATAGCACAGCACAACACAACAGCACGGCACAACACAACAGCACAGCACAACACAACAGCACAGCACAGCACACCACACCACAACACAACACAACATAGCACAACACAACACAACATAGCACAACACAACAAAATCCATCCAATCCAATCAAATCCAATCCATTCCAAACACACCACACCACAACACAACACAACAGCAAGGCACAGCACAACTCAACATAGCATAGCACAAAACACCACACCACACCACACCACAATACACCACATCATACCACACCACAACACACCACACCACAACAACACCACACCACAACACACCATACCACAACACAACACAACTGCACGGCACAGCATAGCACAGCACAACACAGAACAACACAACACAGCACAGCACAACACAGAACAACACAACACAACACAGAACAGCACAGCACAGCACAACACAACACAACACAGCACAGTACAGCACAGCACAGCACTGCACAACACAACAGCACAGCACACCACAACACAGCACAACACAACACAACATAGCACAACATAGCACAACACAACACAATCCATCCAATCAAATCAAATCAAATCCATTCCAAACACACCATACCACAACACAACACAACAGCACGGCACAGCACAACACAACACAACATAGCATAGCACAAAACACCACAGCACAGCCACACCACAGAACACAACACCACAACACACCACACCGCAACAACACCACACCACAACACAACACAACAGCATGGCACAGCACACCACACCACACCACAACACACCACAACAACACCACACCACACCACAACACAACACACCACAACAACACCACACCACACCACACCACAACACAACACACCACACCACAACACACCACAGTACCTGCTCAATGCTAAGCTCGTGGAAGATGAAGAGCGGAGCAGCCATGGCTATGGACACTACCCAGATGGCCACCAGGATACAGACCACCTGCGTGTGTGATAAAAAATAATGCATCTTCATTAACGTGCTCTGGTGTCATTCCTGCATTATCAAATGTGCTTTAGAGCAAGGACTGCATGACAGCATGTGCTCTAGATCCTTGATAGTACAGTCAAATTCATGAGCTTTAATGTCACTCATGTATCATTGCATGTGCTTTATGTAATTTATGTATAATTAAATGTCCTTTATATGGTCTATGTATAACTGAGTGTGACTGTACTTTAATGTCATGAATGTATTATTCAATGTATGATTAAATGTCCTTTAATGTCATTAATGTATTATCAAATATGCTTTAATGTCAATAATGTATTGCTAAATGTGCCTTGTGTAATCAGTGTATAATATTAGATGTCCTTTAATGTCATATATGTATTGTTAAATGTGCTTTAATACCGTTTCCGTTATGTAATCAATGTATGATTAGAAGTACTTTACTGTCATTAATCCATAAATGTTTTGTTAAATGGGCGTTAACGTCATTGCATATTGCCTTATGTAATCATTGTATAATTAGATGCACTTAATGTCATTAACACAAGATACAAAACATTATCAAATTATTCACACACACACACACACACACACACACACACACACACACACACACACACACACACACACACACACACACACACACAATAACGCGCGCGCGCACACATACGTCATGGTATACACTCATAAATAGTTCACAATCAAAAATTCTAAAACTATCAAAACTCACTCACTAACTAATAGTCATCTTTGTTCATACTGGAAAGGATGAGCTGTTGAGAATTATTCAGGAGGAGAAAAGTTGGGTCTTCAGACTGGATTTAAAAGATTGCAGCGAAGATGAGTGACGGAGAGGCTGAGGAAATTGATTCCAAAGAGTGAGGGCTTGGTATGAAAAACTGAGTTAGCCATAATTATATTTTGGTTCGGACAAGGGGGATCCTAATCATACGTATGTCAGAATAGCGGAGTTGGCGTGATGGTATGTAAGATTAATGAGATCGGAAAGATACTGTGGACCAATAGAACGTGAAACCAAGACAGACGACCTTGTAAATATTTTTTCTTGTACTGGGAGCCAGTGTAAAGCATGAAGGAGAGGAGAGACGTGATTGAATTTACAGGAACGAAAGACAAGACGAGGAGCATAGTTCTGGACTTTCTGAAGCCTAGCAATGTGGTAGCTGGGTGAACCCACAAGTAGGGAATTACAATAATCCAGGCAGGACAGCACAAAGACACAGAGAAGAGTTTTGGCTGCATCTTCAGTCAGGAGATGACGATTGGTGTCAATTTTGCGAATTTCAAAGTAACACAATTTGCATATGTTTGCAGCATGCTGCTGATAGGAAAGAGACTGGTCGAGTGTGACACCGATATTATGGACGAAAGAGGAATGTTGGTGCCACTGAGGAGACTAGGGAAGGAAGAGAGACTGAGTGGCAAAGTTTTTTTTGTGGGGTGATAATCATGATTTCAGTTTTATCCTAATTTAATTTCAGCTTGTGTTTAGTCATCCATATCTTCAGAAGGAGAGACGGAGGTCCTGACAGATACAGCTGGTTGTCATTGGCTGGGGCCAACGATGTGGTGGGACAACGAATGATGATTGACAATGATGGAAATCAGCTGTGTATGGAGAACAAACACAATGGGCCGAAGCACGGAGCCTTGCGGCACACTAAACTGTACGTCAGAAGGGGAGGATGAATGAATTCATTAAACAATACAAAACAATACAATACAATACAACACAATACAACACAAATTGATTAATCAATTAAAACACAAAAACTTACTTAATAGGGCAAGGATAACTCTTGCAAACAAACAAAAGAATTATTTGAATTAAAAGAAAAATTACCTGATAAGGCGAGGGATGACTCGCAAACAAACGAATGAATTATTCAAAGGAAACCTTATCTGATAAGACGAGGGATGACTCTTGCAAACAAACGAGTGAATTATTTGAAAGAAACACTACCTGGTAAGTCGAGGGATGGCTCTTGCAAACAAACGAACGAATTATCTAAAACAAGAAAAATTACCTGGTAAGTCGAGGGATGGCTCTTGTAAACAAACGAATGAATTATCTAAAACAAGAAAAATTACCTGATAAGGCGAGGGATGGCTCTTGCAAACAAAGGAATGAATTATCTAAAACAAGAAAAATTACCTGGTAAGTCGAGGGATGGCTCTTGCAAACAAACGAATGAATTATCTAAAAGAAGAAAAAATACCTGATAAGGTGAGGGATGGCTCTTGCAAACAAACGAATGAATTATCTAAAAGAAGAAAAATTACCTGATAAGGTGAGGGATGACTCTTGCAAACAAACGAATGAATTATCTAAAAGAAGAAAAATTACCTGATAAGGCGAGGGATGGCTCTTGCAAACAAACGAATGAATTATTCAAAAGAAACCTTATCTGATAAGGCGAGGGATGACTCTTGCAAACAAACGAATGAATTATTCAAAAGAAGAAAAATTAACTGATTAGGTGACGGATGACTCTTGCAAACAAATGAATGAATTATTTGAAAGAAACACTACCTGGTAAGGCGAGGGATGATTCTTGCAAACAAACGAATGAATTATTCAAAAGAAACCTTTTCCGATAATGCGAGGGATGACTCTTGCAAACGAATGAATTATCTAAAAGAATTTTTTTTAAATATATATAAAATTTAAAAAACCCGATAAGACGCGAGATAACTCTTGCAAACAAACGAATGAATTATTTGAAAGAAACGCTACCTGATAAGGTGAGGGATGACTTG
>NC_134894.1:47386263-47388763 GCF_041734735.1 Babylonia areolata | reverse complement strand
ACATTGTGATTTTTGTTCGTTTGTTTGTTGGTTGGGTTTTTTTTGTTTGTTTGTTTGTTTTGTTTTGTTTTTTTTCTTTTGTCGCATTGTATAAATTGAAACAGAATAGGGAATGGCGTGTTCAAGGAATAAGTGGTCATTCCTGAAAGGAAAGGAAAAAACACCGGTTAACTTAAAACCAAAATAAAACAAAACAATAACAACAACAACAACAACAATAAAACAAACAAGAAAATGACCATCAAAAATCATTATGTCGTTGCTACTACTACTACTACTACTACTACTACTACGACGACGACGACGACGACGACGACAAGGCAAAAGGGAAGACAGAAGATGATATTTCTGCAGGGGTACATGACTGGGCCTAAGAAATACACATCTGAGCAAAATTCCAGCTTGCTGTTTGAAACACACACACGTGACCTACATACAAAGCATTCCTCGTGTTTTAACACGATGAATTTTGGTAGGTAATGAGTAACTTCTGACAATGATGATGATGGTTTAGTTTAGTTTGGTTTAGTTTAGTTACTCAAGGGGGGCACCACAGCGTTTCGTTCGGACAAATCCATACACGCTACACCCGATCATGCTAAGCATCTAAATGCATTCCTCGTGTTTTAACACGATGAATTTTGGTAGGTAACGAGTAACTTCTGACAATGATGATGATGGTTTAGATTAGTTTGGTTTAGTTTAGTTACTCAAGGGGGACGTCACAGCGTTTCGTTCGGACAAGTCCATACACGCTACACCACACCATGCTGAGCATCTAGATGCCTGACCAGCAGCGTAACCCAACACGCTTAGTCAGGCCTTCAGAATTGAAATAATGATAGCAGTGATGATAATAATGATAATGATCGTAAGAGGAAAAAGATTATAACAACAACAATCGTAATGATAATAATAACGACGACGACGACAACAACAACAATAACAACAAGAAGAATAATGATTTGTAACAACAACAACAATAATAATAATGATGATGATGATGATGATGATGATGATATAATAATAATAATAATAATAATAATAATAATGGATACTTATACAGCACACTATCCAGAAATCTGCTCTGGGAGCTTTACCAAAACAAAAAAAAACCAAAAACAAACAAACAAAAAACAAACACACACTTTTGTTAACATAGTACATTACATCAATGTTACACACACCAATAATAGCAATGCATTCATATTCTGCTGAATCTTGTGCAGAGCTGTCAAAGAGCTTACACACTCAGTCGTTCACGCGCATGCACAGCTATGATTCAGACAGACGTGGGATGTGGGACAAATCTTTAACTCACTCAGTACGGCCAGTCCTCTCTTCTCCTCTACACAGACCCCTCGGATGTCCAGTGGGTGTCTGAATGACCCAATCTTTAGCTTCCGTCGTCAGAATTGTGGTATTCTTTGTCAACATTCACCTCTTCAGTATAAGAGCGTTCTGCTTGTAATATTTTGATGATGGTAATTGGGATGAAACGTTGTTAACGTTGTCTCTTTCGCCGTTCGTATGGAGAGAGTTAAAAACAAAAAAAAAAACAACAACAAAACAAAAAAACCCAACAACAACATGTAAACAGAATCTGTATTCCGGAAAAGAAGGGAGATCTATTTTGGAAAGAATTAAATTTGTCACTCAAGGCCAGACTAGAATTCTACAGCTGAGTGCGCCGGAGATTTGACGAAGTGAAAGAGGGAGATCATTCTCAATGGAAGGTTCTCTCTCTCTCTCTCTCACACACACACACACACACACAAACACACACACACACACACACACACACACACACACATAAACACACACGCACGCACACTCTCTCTCTCTCTCACACACACACACACACACACACACACACACACACACACACACACATACACACGAGTCAAGCTTCAGTTGCATGAGTTTGCTTATCATTAAGAGCGTTCCCTTCTCCACGGTAAAATTCAATATACTTAGGAAATTGTAATGTATTGTATTGTATTGCATTTCTCTTTTTATCACAACAGATTTCTCTGTGAAATTCGGGATGCTCTCCCCATGGAGAGCGCGTCGCTACAATACAGCGTCACCCTTTTTTTCTGTTTTTCCTATCGAAGTGGATTTTTCTACATAATTTTGCCAGGAACAACCCTTTCGTTGCCGTGGGTTCTATTACGTGCGCTAAGTGCATGCTGTACACGGGACCTCGGTTTATCGTCTCATCCGAATGACTAGCGTCCAGACCACCACTGGAGGGGGAGAAAATATCGGCGGCTGAGCCGTGATTCTAACCAGCGCGCTCAGATTCTCTCGCTTCCCAGGCGGACGCGTTACCTCTAGGCCATCACTCCACTCACTCTCATCACTGTTCCTAACTCTGTAAGCAAACTTAGCCCTGCTAAGATCTCCTCATACAACCCGACACAGACGACCATCGCTGAGTGGGCACTGTCTCAGATAGGAAGAGTGGGACGACATTGTCAAGTGCCTATGTGCTGCA
>NC_134894.1:47371263-47381263 GCF_041734735.1 Babylonia areolata | reverse complement strand
GTGTGCAGCATGCACTTAGCGCACGTAAAAGAACCCACGGCAATAATTCTGTAGAAAAACACACTTCGATAGGAAAAGCAAATAAAACTGCACGCAGGAAACAATACCCCCTCAAAAATGGATGGCACTGTTGTGTAGCGACGCGCTCTCCCTGGGGAGAGCAGCCCGAATTTCACACAGAGAAATCTGTTGTGATAAAAAGAGAAATACAAACACAAAATACAAATACATAAGTAAATGAATAGATAAATGAATACATGGATGAATGAATGAATCAATCAATCAATAAGCAAATAAATAATAAATAGATATCAGGACGAACTTTGTCCTCTTAAAACAAGAACACACGGACACTAATACATACTGATTGTCAGATACAATTAAAGGGAGACATACATGTCATTAGATAGATAGATAGACGGACAGATGGACAGACAGACACACAGATAGACAGACTATCAAATTCTGAAGTAATGCGTGTCAAGCAAAGAGTGAAGAATAAAAGAAATAAAATATGACAGAATGAAAATGGAAACAAAATGAAATGAATAGAATAAAATAAACGAAACAAATAAAAAGTGAATAAAAAAACAAATCTACTTTAAGCGATGGAGAAACACCAGATTAGATCTACCATTAGTAGAAGCCCCTCATTTCTTTGTAAAATCTCTCAATACAACAAATGTAAGTGGTCAGTGTTTTTCTTCTTCTTTAATATATAAACAAAACAAGAAAAGAAAGAAATATCTCCAATAGATGTTCAACGCAAAAAAAAACATACACACACACATACACATACACGCACACACACACACACACACACACACACACACACACACACAAACAAACAAACAAACATACACCCACACATACACGCACAGACACATATACAAACACACACACACACACACACACACACACACACACACATACATACACACAACACACACACACACACACACACACACACACACACAACACACACACACACACACACACACACACACACACACACACACACACACACACAGCATAACAATTTTCCTGATTGAATTTAAACTCTGTCTCAGCAGAAAACAGTCATGTTCACAGTAATCCGAATCCAATCCTATCACCTAAAGTTGCTATCGCCGGATCGATGGATATACCAGTTTCAAAAAAGTTAAGAACCATTTCATAAAAAGAAGGATTTTTTTTTTTTTTATATAAATAGAATGTTGTAAAAATCGAAAGATGATTTCGTCTAAATCATGCAAACTGCATGTGGTAGGTTCATACTACATGCATCTCAATGAATACACAACAAACGCCTGTTTCAATCTTGAATAATAAGTTTGAAAACATCGGTGTTTGACCTCCCCACAAAAAAAAAAAAAAAAAAAAAAAAATTGACAGCTTTGTAAACAACAACAACAGAAAAATTAAAAGGAAGTTCACGTGCAATGAATGACTTCTGGTTTTGAGTGATGCTCATTGACACTGTCATCCTCCGTCCGCTGTTTGCTGGGGGGGAAAAAATCAGCTTCATCTCGCCATGCCTCAGAGAAGAAAACTGAAAATGTTCCTTCACTTTTTGTGATCCATGTATAAGGGTTTAAATGTGTTTAACAACGAAAAAAATATATTGCCAAGAAGGACTCCGCTTTTTTCTTACTGCAGAACACAAGCTCTAAAGGCAGCAGCTGTTCTAGGCTATGAAATTTGATCAATGTATGGCCAGTGAGGTTAACACTAAACGGACGTGCGCACGTGCACATGTCACATCACAAAGACGTGAGCAAGAGGTTGCACATGCGATCATGCTCTCTGATCGGTTATAAATCAATCTTGAACCGAGAGACCTTCAAAAGAGCAAGGAGGGGAGTGGGGGGATAGGGGGAGGCGGGGAGGCGGGGAGGTGCTGGGGAGAGACAGACAGAGAATTAGAAAACGAGAGAGAGAGAGAGACAGACAGAGAGACAGAGACAGGAGAGAGGGATGGAGAGTGGTTCTAGTCTGATACCCTCCAGCGTTTCCAATTCTACTAATGGTCATCAGTTTTCTGTCGGTCTGGCTTAGTTGTGGAGCTGTCGTCGCTGTGTTCAAAAGGAAGTAACAACGTTCGCTAAAACTTTGTCGAGTAATGTCTGATTCTAGAAGCGTTTTATTTGTCTATGAATCTAATTATGAAGAGTGATGGCCTAGAGGTAACGCGTCCGCCTAGGAAGCGAGAGAATCTGAGCGCGCTAGTTCGAATCACGGCTCAGCCGCCGATATTTTCTTCCCCTCCGCTAGACTTTGAGTGGTGGTCTGGACGCTAGTGATTCGGATGAGACAATAAACCGAGGTCCCGTGTGCAGTATGCTTTTAGCGCAAGTAAAAGAACCCACGGCAACGAAAGGGTTGTTCCTGGCAAAATTATGTACAAAAATCCACTTAGATAGGAAAAACAAATAAAACTGCACGCAGGAAAAAAACAACAACCAAAAAACAAAACAAAACAAACAAACAAAAAAGAAAACAAAAAACAAAACAAAAACAAACAAACAAACCAAAAAACCCACAAAAAACCAAACAAACCGGGTGGCGCTGTAGTGCAGCGACGCGCTCTCCCTGGGGAGAGCAGCCCGAATTTCACACAGAGAAATCTGTTGTGATAAAAAGAAATACAAATACAAATAATTAACACCTGAAAGCAACAACAAATCGATGTAGTTGCTGAATCCAGATCACGGTGATGATATGAGACAGTAGGTTATATATATAAAAGATCTACAGATAAATTATCCGGGTTATGTCTCGTAGGTTTACATTGTTATATTTTCCTAAATGTTGTTTGGGTAAAATAACAAGTCTCTTATCCATAAAGCCACTTCGCATTTTGATTGAATAGCGAATTTAATTCTCTTGTCTCTATTTTAAAAACAACAACTTAAAACATGTAAGTAAGTATTAACAAATGTTGACTTTTGTAGCAGCTTTAGTTTCAAATAATTATGCCCTTCAAGTTTTAACAATTAAAAAAAAAAAAAAAAGAAAGAAAGATTTTTACGGCTTTTGCAAAGTTTTACTTGTTTTACTAGAAAGCGAAGACGCCTCACCTTAAAACTTTCCCATATTGAAAGAGCCGTAATTACATTGTGTGTGTGAGAGAGAGAGAGAAATAGAAAAGAGAGAGAGAGAGAGAGAGAGAGAGTGTGTGTGTGTGTGTAGACGCGCGCGCGCGCTACGTAAGTATCCGTAACTACACACTCACACACACACACACACAAAAACGAAAAAAAAACCCCAAAAACAACAACTCCGGCAACATCCAAAGAAGCCACAGCACTTTTCAATGATGGACAGCCAAGTTGAGTGAATTAGCACTTACCAGAAGAAAAGGCTAACAAGTCTCTAGCACCCTTTTTTCTTTCAAGGTAAAGAGACAAACAAAAAAAAAAAAGGGAAAAAAAAGAGAAAAAAAAAATGTTGCTTTTCGCGTCCGTAGGGGAACAGAGAACTGACATTTTGAAAGCTACCTTGTCCATTTAGAAAACCTCCCTCGGGCGAAAAATAATAATGACTCCATTACCCCAGAGGCGGGAAAAACAAGCTCCCAAGGTCCTGTTCCTAGCCAATTTTTTTTTGCTATTTTCGCTTTCGTTACTCTTGGCACTGGAGCTAATTTTTTCGCTATTTTTGGCTCTGGCCTTCTCATCTAGTACGCGTAAACATGTTCAAAGTAGGGCATCATTTGGGGCTCTGAATATCAAGAGAAAATGGTCCACTTTTTCAGTAATATTTTCCTCCCTCGAAAAGACCAGGTATATAATGATAGTGGTGGTGGACAACGGGACATGCTTTACCTTAACCCACACCCCCATACCCACGCACACACCCACACACAAAGAACAGAACCGCAGTGAAAAAGGTGTGGAAGAGACAGAGACAGGGAGATAAGACATCGACACGCTGACAAGGACACAAACATGCAAACACAGACACAGTTACAAACACACAAACACACACACACAGTTACAAACATGCAAACACAGACACAGTTACAAACATGCAAACACAGACACAGTTACAAACATGCAAACACAGACACAGTTACAAACACACAAACACAGACACAGTTACAAACACACAAACACAGACACAGTTACAAACACAAACACAGTCACAGTTACAAACACAAACACAAAGATACAAATATACAAACACAGACACAGTTACAAACACAAACGCGGACACAGACACAGTTACAAACACAAAAATACAGACACAGATACAAAGATACTATCGCACACAAAGTTACAAACATGCAAACACTTACACAGTTACAAACACAAACACAGACACAGTTACAAACACAAACACATATACAGTTACAAACAAAAACACACACACAATTACAACCAGAACCACGACCACAAACACAGTTACAAACATACAAATACAGACACAGTTACAAAGAAACACGGACACAGTTACAAAGAAACACGGACACAGTTACAAACACAAACACAGACACACAGTTACAAAGACAAACACAGACACAGTTACAAACATAAACACAGTTACATATACACAAACACACGACAGTTACAACACACACACGTTACAAGCATACAAACACTAACACAGACACAGTTACAAACATACAAACACAGACACAGTTACAAACATACAAACACATAACACAGTTACAAACACAAACACAGACACAGATACAAATACAAACACAGCTACAAACACAAACACAGACATAGTTACAAACACAAACACAGACACAGTTACAAAAACACACACACAGACACAGTTACAAATACAAACACAGACACAGTTGGAAACATACAAACACAGACACAGTTACAAACACAGACACAGTTACAAACGTACAAACACGTACCACAGTCACAAACACAAACACAGACACAGTTACAAACACAAACACAGACACAGCTACAAACACAAACACAGTCGCAAACACAAACACAGACACAGTTACAAACACAAACACAGACACAGTTACAAACAAACACGGACACAGTTACAAACACAAACACAGACACAGTTACAAAGACAAACACAGACACAGTTACAAACACAAACACAGACACGGTTACAAGCATACAAACACAAACACAGTTACAAACACAAACACGGGCGCAGCTACAAACACAAACACACAGTTGCAGACACGCAAACACAGACACTGTTACAAAAACACTAACACAGACACAGTTACAAACATACAAACACAAACACAGTTACAAAAACACAAACACAGACACAGTTACAAACACAAACACAGACAAAGTTACAAACATACAAACACAGACACAGTTACAAACACAAACGCAAAGACACAGTTACAAACTCAAACACAGACACAGTTATAAACATACAAACACAGCCACAGATACAAACATACAAATGCAGACACAGTTAAAAACATGCAAACACTTACACAGTTACAAACACAAACACAGACACAGTTACAAACACAAACACAGACACGGTTACAAGCATACAAACACAAACACAGTTACAAACACAAACACGGGCGCAGCTACAAACACAAACACACAGTTGCAGACACGCAAACACAGACACTGTTACAAAAACACTAACACAGACACAGTTACAAACATACAAACACAAACACAGCTACAAACATACAAACACAAACACAGACACAGTTACAAATATACAAACACAAACACAGTTACAAACACACACACACAGACACAGTTACAAATACAAACACAGACACAGTTGCAAACATACAAACACAGACACAGTTACAAACACAAACACAGACACAGCTACAAACACAAACACAGACACAGTTACAAACACACAAACACAGACACAGTTACAAAAACACAAAGACAGACACAGTTACAAACACAAACACAGACAAAGTTACAAACATACAAACACAGACACAGTTACAAACACAAACGCAAAGACACAGTTACAAACTCAAACACAGACACAGTTATAAACATACAAACACAGCCACAGATACAAACATACAAACGCAGACACAGTTAAAAACATGGAAACACTTACACAGTTACAAACACAAACACAGACACAGTTACAAACACAGACACAACCACAAACACAGTTACAAACATACAAACACAGTTACAAACACAAACACAGACACAGTTACAATCATACAAACACAAACGCAGTTACAAACACAGACACAGTTACAAACACAAACACACACACGGTTACAAACATACAAACACAGACACAGTTACAAAAACACAAACACAGACACAGTTACAGACACGCAAACACAGACACAGTTACAAACACAAACACAGACACAGCTACAAACACAAACACAGACAGTTACAGACACGCAAATACACACACAGGCACAGACACATTTACAAATATACAGACATAGGGAGGGAGAAAGACATGTAGAGAGATCGTTGATCGTTTATTTTTTATTTTTTATTTTTTTAGTTTGTTCATCTAAGATGATTATATTGGACTGGAAATAATGATATGTTCATCATTATTATTTTTATCATCATTATTATGGTGAATATTATTTTTGGGGGGATTATCGTCATTTCTGTCATCACGATGATGATCGTTATCATTAATTAGAATCTGTATACTCAAATGAAAAGGAGGCGGCTGATGTGGAGGTGGGGTGGGGGGTGGGGGCGAAGTGGAGGGGACTGTGGAAGGAAGAGAGAGAGAGAGAGAGAGAGAGAGAGAGAGAGAGAGAGAGAGAGAGAGAAAGAGAGAAAGAGAGAGAGAGAGAAAGAGAGAAAGAGAGAGAGAGAGAGAGAGAGAGAGAGAACAGAATGTGGAAAAGATGAGTACAAAATGTAAAATGGAGAGGGTGAGTGTCAGTGCTTGGAGAATGAAAAACAACAACACCAATCCATAATATTGGAAGGGTGCGTGTGTGAGAGAGGGGGGACGGGAGAAGCGCTATTAAGGACAGAAAATTAATAATCAAAATATTGTATGCACTGCTTCTGTAGATAATCATTTGAAAAGAGGATAATGTGGGGACCTACAATAAACAACCAACCAGACTATTTAACACATAACTAGCTAACTTTAATGGAGAGAGAGAGAGAGAGAGAGAGACGGAGGATGGGGGGAGGGAGGGGGAAGGAAAGAGAGAAAGACAGACAGAAAGACAGGGCAAAGAGAGAATGAAGTGAGAGAGTGAGGAAAAAATAAAATATGGAAAGAGAAAGACAGAGATGGAAACACACACACACACACACACACACACACACACACACACACACACACACACACGCACTGATGCACACACACACAGAAAAGAACAGAGAGACCGAGAAAGACAAACAGAGACACAGAGACAGAGACCGAGAAAAAGACAAACAGACACAGACAAACAGGCATACATACACACTTATACACACAGGCACACGTGCACGCGCACGTGCTCGCACACGCACACACAATCTCACATCAACGTTCCGACTCCCAGCGACCCCCCCCCCCCACACACACACACACATATACGACACACACACACACACACACACACACACACACACACACGCACGCACGCACGCACGCACGCACGCACAAACACACACGCACAAACACGCACACACACACACACGCACGCACGCACGCACACACTCACACACACACACACACACACACACACACAGAAAGAGAGAGAGAGAGAAGAAGAAGAAAAAGAAGAAGAAAGAGACAAAGATATACTAAAAAGAAAGAGAAACATAGAGACCCCCCCCCCCCCCCCCCCCCACACACACAAAAACATCCACACCCACATCCACCCCTCCAGCCCTCTCCCACCCCCAGCACACACAAGCACACACACAAGCACACACACATACACACACACACACACACACACACACACACACACAAACTTACGAAACACCAAGAAACCTGAGAAACCCATTCAACGCATACATACCAAAACATTCCTCAGTCAACACCTATGTGGTCACTTCGAAACGAACAGCGCTTACTTTCAAACACACCGCATGCATGTCTCCATCCTAATACGGGAGAAGACTAGTAGTTAGCGCCTGGGAAGAGCAGCATCTCAGCGACCTAGGCTTGCTCCGGAAGCGAACAGAAATAGTACAGGAAATCAGAGGTTGTTGGTTGGAATTGCAGAAGAAGCGCGCCCGGTGTCACAGCATATTCGTCACCCCCCCCCCCCCCCCCCCCACGTTGCTTTTTCCCCCCGGGTCTTTTTCTTTTTTTTTTTTTTTTTTTTTTTTTTAGGGGTGGGGGGTTATTTATTTGTTTTTGTTTGTTTGTTTGTTTGTTGCTACCCAATCATCTGCACCGTTTTTTTGTTGTTGTTTTTTTCAGTGGCATTACTCCCACGCCGCTCATTCCGAGACCCCCATACACGAACACACCCTGGTTTCGTCTGTCTCAGTCCCAGCGCCGGCAGTTCTAGATTCGCGTAACTTCTGTTAGTTAGTTACTTACTTAGTTAGAACCGCAGTTTACACTTAGCGGACGTGAAAGAACCAT
Organism: Babylonia areolata; assembly: GCF_041734735.1. Lineage (NCBI taxonomy): Eukaryota > Metazoa > Mollusca > Gastropoda > Neogastropoda > Buccinidae > Babylonia > Babylonia areolata. The sequence goes on along the minus strand of NC_134894.1, from coordinate 47,372,749 downwards.
GGGCAACAAAAGTGATGCATCTGTCAATATTTTGTCGGCAAGTAAAAAAAAAAATCCACAAAAAAGTAAAACAAACCGCAGTTGCAGACAGGAAAAATGAAAGAACAGAAACATGGACACTATTGTTGGTGGCGCTCTGATGTGGCGACGCGCTCTCCCCCGGGGAGAGAAGCCCTAATTTTGACACAGAGAAATGTTTTGTGACAAAAAGTAATACAATACAATACAGTGCAATGCAATGGAATACAACGCAATGCAATACAGTACTTTACAATGCAATGCAATCCAATACAATAGAACACAACACAATACAATATAATGCAATACAGTGCAATACAATGCAACAAAATACAATACAATGCAGTACAACACAATGCAATCCAATACAATACAATGTGCGAAACATACACGGAACAAACAACAATTCTTAAAATAATCACTCTCTCCGTGTGCAAGGTATGTACACAACTTCGAGCCTAACCTACTTCTGCCTCCGTTATTTACCTGTGTGCTAGCTGTTAGTCACGATGTACGTTTTACTAACCTGTCAGCTGGCTGAACGCTAGCATAAGCAGCATTGTCTTGAAGTTGTGTACCCTCTTCTTCTTCTTCGTTCGTGAGCTGCAACTCCCACGTTCACTCGTTTGTGCACGAGTGGGCTTTTACGTATATGACCGTTTTTACCCCGCCATGTAGGCAGCCATACTCCGTTTTCGGGGGTGTGCATGCTTGTTATGTTCATGTTTCCATAACCCACCGAACGCTGACATGGATTACAGGATCTTTAACGTGTTTTTTGATCTTCTGCTTGCGTATACACACGAAGGAGGTTCAGGCACTATCAGGTCTGCACATATGTTGACCTGGGAGATCGGGAAAAAAAAAACTCCACCCTTTACCCACCAGGCGCCCCCTACCGAGATTCGAACCCGGGACCCTAAAGATTGAAAGTCCAACGCTTTAACCACTCAGCTATTTCGCCTGTCTTGTACCCTGTTAATGGAGAGTTGCTCCTCTTTGTTTCGTATTTGTATTTGTATTTGTATTTCTCTTTTTATCACAACATATTTCTCTGTGTGAAATTCGGGCTGCTCTCCCCAGGGAGAGCGTGTCGCTACACTACAGCGCCACCCTCACACACACCCCCCCCCCCCCCTCCACCCCCCCATCCCCACCCACCGCGTGCAGTTTTGTTTGTTTTTCCAATCGAATTTTGTCAGGAACAACTCTTTTGTTGTCGTGGGTTCTTTTACGTGCGCTAAGTGCATGCTGCATACATGGGACCTCGGTTTATCGTCTCATCCGAATGACTAGCGTCCAGACCACCACTCAAGGTCTAGTGGAGGGGGAGAAAATATCGGCGGTTGAGCTGTGATTCGAACCATACTCTCGCTTCCTAGGCGGATGCGTTACCTCTAGGCCATCACTCCACTTGTTAAATCCTTTAGCCTCATAGCCTCATTCGTCTTTCAGTATGTGGAATAGT
>NC_134894.1:47333763-47343763 GCF_041734735.1 Babylonia areolata | reverse complement strand
TTACCATTTCTATACTTGTCATCACTGTTTTCCCTAGATGTCTCTCGTGTGTGTGTGTGTGTGTGTGTGTGTGTGTGTGTGTGTGTACGCGCGCGCTCTGAAGGGGGTACCAAGGATGACAGCCAACACGAAGAAGAGTGATTCTTCTTCTTCTTCTTCTTCTTCTTCTTCTTCTTCTTCTTCTTCTTCTTCTTCTTCTTCTCCTCCTCCTCCTCCTCCTCCTCCTCCTTCTGCGTTCGTGGGCTGCAACTCCCACGTTCACTCGTATATACGCGTGTGGGCTTTTTCTTAACATGTATGACCGTTTTTATCCCGCCACGTAGGCAGCCATGCACCACTCTCGGGGGAATCTTTCTTTTTAAAAGGGGGAAGGAAGGTGGGAGCGGGTGAAAGAGGAGAGGGAGAGGGAGGGAGGGTTGGGGAGAGATGTGTGCTTGTGTGTGTGTGTGTGTGTTTGTGTGTGTGTGTGTGTTGGGGCTTATGTGTGTCTATACTGAATGTACTATGTAGGATTTAATTGTGTGCCACCACACCAAGCATCCTCTTTTATGGACAATAACTCATCTTGTGATCTTGTGAGATTGTCTCTGTCTCTGTCTGTCTGTCTGTCTGTCTGTCTGTCTCTCCCTCGCCCCCCCCCCCCTCCACACACACCCTTTAAAAGGAGCAACTTCATCAACCACTATCATAATTCATTCTCATCGAAATATAGTTGAACAAAATGTCTCCCAAATCCTGGGGTACAAAAAACAACAACAACAAAAAAAAACAACAACAACAAAAACCAAACAAAAAACAAAAAAAAAAACAACAACAACAACAACAAAAAACAACAACAAAAAACAATAGCAACAACAACAACAAACAGACCAAACAAATTCCAAAAATTCTGGGGTACAAAACAACAATAGCAACAACAACAACAAAACGAACGAACGAACAAGCCAACAAACACCCAACAAACAACAGCAAAAGCAACAACAACATAAAAAAAACACAAAAAACGGAAATTGGAAGAAAATTGAAGAAGACTAGAATCAAAGAGGGTGAGTATGGAAAGTGGAGGAAGAAGAAACGTAAAAGTGTTGTGGTACTGGTGGGGAGGGAGGGGGGACGTGGACGTGGGGAAGGGGGGCGGGGGGGGGGGGGCAGAGAAAAACTCTCGAGAGAGTCTGCATCAAAGGCAGACATCCAAATGATCTGTAATGGGCAAAGAGGGTCTTCTTCTTCTTCTTCTTCTTCTTCTTCGTTCGTGGGCTGCCACTCCCACGTTCACTCGTATGAACATGAGTAAGCTTTTACGTGTATGACCGTCTGTGCTGCCTATATGGCAAAGAGGGGTCGATTCTAGAGAATGAAAGCTTTTTTTAACCAGTGATGGGATTCAGGATCGGAAAGTTTTTGTTTTTTGGTGGTTTTTTTTTGGTTGAAAAATTATAGTCATTTCTTCCGAAGCTTTCAGAGACTCAAAGTAGCCGAACGACTTGGGAATGTGGGCATGTGTGTTGATGAAGCTGCTGCTGCTATATGGTGAGAGGGGTGTGGGGGAGGGAGAGGGGGAAGGGGGGGGTCCATTTAGGTCTGGGACAACATAATAAGGCTGTACCCTCTCTCTACTCCCCCCCTCTGATTCTAGTCTTCTCCAAGTTTCTTCCATATCTGGTGGTTGTGTGTGTGTGTGTGTGTGTGTGCTTTTTTCTGAGGGGGGTGGGGGTTGTTTTTTTATTTTTGTTTTTCTTGGTTGTTTTGGGGGGTTTTTTTGTACCCCAGAATTTTGGGGACATTTTGTTTCCGTACTTCGATGATGATGAATGATGATGGGGGGTGATGAAGATGCTGCTACAATATGGGATTCCATTTAGGTCTGGGACTACTTGACAGTGCTGTACCCTCTCTCTTCTCCCCCACCCCCCTGATTCTAGTTTTCTTCAGTTTTCTTCCATTTCAGTTTGTTGTTGTTGTTGTTGTTTGGGGGTGTTTGTTTGTTTGTTTCGGGTGTTTTTTTGTTGTTGTTGTATTTGTATTTGTATTTCTTTTTATCACAACAGATTTCTCTGTGCGAAATTCGGGCTGCTCTCCCCAGGGAGACCGCGTTGCTATACTACAGCGCCACCCATTTTTTGAAAATATTTTTCCTGTGTGCAGTTTTATTTGTTTTTCCTATCGAAGTGGATTTTTCTACAGAATTTTGACAGGAACAACCCTTTTGTTCCTGTGGGTTCTTTTACGGGCGCTAAGTGCATGCTGGACACGGGACCTCGGTTTATCGTCCCATCCGAATGACTAGCGTCCAGACCACCACTCAAGGTCTAGTGGAGGGGGAGAAGATAATTATCGGCGGCTGAGTCGTGATTCGAACCAGCGCGCTCAGATTCTCTCGCTTCCTAGGCGGACGCGTTACCTCTAGGCCATCACTCCACTAACACTGTTGTTGTTGTTGTTGTTTTGTTTCTATAGTTCGATGAAAATGAATGATGATGGGCTTGATGAAGATGCCGCTGTGTGAGTGCCCATTCATTTGGGTCTTGAGGCTAATGACAGAGGGGGTTTTCCTTCATAGTGACGCATTGTTTTACGTAGTGTATCCTTATTTTGAATGCGACGATTGGCTGGTAGTTTGAAACTTAACCAATGAGAAGGACACAGATTGAAAGAGACGGACTTGACCTTTAAAACGATGTCTGATTCGACCGGTCGATTCCAAGAGATTAGGGAGGGCAAGCTTGTCAAAGTTGATCGATTTTGCGAAGTCATAGGCGATCAGAATGATGGGTTTAGTATTTCAAGCACACTTTTAAGGCAAAAGAAGACACAATTATGCCTAGATACTTCAATATGAGATAAAAGAAAGCCTAAAGTTTACTATGAAGTCAAAATCTGAAAATCGACAAACTGACCCCCACCCGCCTAAAATCGCCGCTAGCGGCAAAGTTGGTCATGTGCAAAGAGACTCATTCCGTGATGGAGGGTCACAATTGACAAGGCTGTACTCTCTCCCTACTCACCCCTCTGATTCTAGTCTTCTTCGATTTTCTTCCATTTGGGGGTTGTTGTTGTTGTTTTTATGGTGTTTTTTTCTTTCTTTCTTTCTTTCTTTTTTTTTTTTTGGGGGGGGGGGGGGGTGGGGGGGCGGGGGGGGTTGTTTGTTTCTTGGTGTCTACAGAAAAAAAAAAAAAGACACAAAACAAAATAAGATTGCTAGGAAGAAAAAACAACAACACACCAGCATTTCTGTAGTGTTGTTTTTCTTTGAGGAAGACTTATCAACATATATTCTTTACTTTACATACTCTTTTTGTTATGATGGATTAGGAAAATCATCGGCTGCATAAAGTCAGTCATGTAATTGACGATTTTCTTTGTAGTGGGACGTACATGTTTGTGTGTGGGGGGGGGAGAGAGGGAGGGTCTGGGGGGGAGAGGCTAGGGGGTTATCTCTGTGTGTGTATGTGTCTGTGTGTTTGTGTGTTCTCTTAGTTTCTCCAGCTCCGTTTTCTGTGTGCCACAGACTCAGTTGATTGAGACAGTCGTCACTGGCACCACACACTTCGCGGAAAGCTACTAGTAGTGGAGTGATGGCCCAGAGGTAAAGCGTCTGCCAAGGAAGCGAGAGAATCTGAGGGCGCTGGTTCGAATCACGGCTCAGCCGCCGATATTTTCTCCCCCTCCACTAGACCTTGAGTGGTGGTCTGACGCTATTCATTCGGATGAGACGATAAACCGGGGTCCCGTGTGCAGCATGCACTTAGCGCACGTAAAAGAACCCACGGCAACAAAAGGGTTGTTCCTGGCAAAATTATGTAGAAAAATCTACTTCGATAAGGAAAAATCAAATAAAACTGTACGCAGGAAAAAATACAAAAAAAAAAAAAAAAAAATGGGTGGCGCTGTAGTATAGCGACGCGTTCTCCCTAGGGAGAGCAGCCCGAATTTCACTCAGAGAAATCTGTTGTGATAAAAAGAAATACAAATACAAATAGTGAGAAAACTGATGCAAGTATCATAAATGTCTCTCGCCTCTGGTGTAGACTAAAGGTCTTGATGCGAGAGAAAATGTCACGCACACATCAGCCATGGAATATGGAACCAAGATATCCATTACATCAACACTGGCTTGATTCTTCTTAGTCACGGTTTACTTTTTTTTTTTTTTTTTTTTTTTTAGAAATAACCGTATTCACTCTGCTGTCATAGCAACACGAGGATCAAATTTCCTATTGTTTTTTTTTGTTTTTTTCTATTCTTGTTAAGGGTGAGTTCAGGTCATTTTGTGTGTGTGTGTGTGTGTGTGTGTGTGTGTGTGTGTGTGTGTGTGTGTGTGTGTGTGTTTGTGTGTGTGTGTGTGTGTGTGTGTGTGTGTGTGTGTGTGTGTGTGTGTGTGTGTTCGAGGTTGCTGCCGTTTCAGGAAAAAACCTGTTGACAGAGTCTGGATGTAATCATTATTATTATTATTGTTGTTGTTGTTGTTGTTGTTGTTGTTGTTGTTGTTGTTGTTGTCGTCGTTGTCGTCATCATCATCATCAGTATTATTAGTAGTAGTAGTAGTAGTAGTAGTATCATCGTCATCGTCATCATCATCATTATTATTATCATTATTGTTATTATTGGTGGTGGTAGTTTTCCATTTCTACTTCCTCCTCTTCTCACTATAATCACTGATACTCAATTAGCGTCTGTCCTCCATCAGAGACCAAGCTCAATCGCTTAAAAAATGATAAAAAAACAAAGAAAAAAAACAACAAAAAAACACGGAGTCATTTGCATATCAGACTGCATTAACTGGGTCGAACCGACTGATAGCTGCCTTTGGGCGCTCTGTTTATTCTTGATGCTTATAATCCAGCCCACCGCATAGGGCCATATCAGGACTGTCAAACCATACAAATGCTCAACCGCGTCAACACAAAACTGTCACGTTAAAAAAAGAAAGAAAAAAAAAGGCAAGGCCTTCAAGACTCGCTTGTGATACACTAAAAAAAAAAAAAATCTAATCGTTAAAATGTGTTCTGTATTTGTTATTATAAAGCTTCGGGTTTAAAAAAAAAAAAAAAAAAAAAAAAAAGTCCTAACGGCAGATTCGAACTCCGCGTGCTCGGGTGAGAAGAAACTGTTTTACCCATTACACTGTCGTGGCTCCTTAACCGACGTTCAAAAATATAATATTTAAACATGCTTTTTAAAGGTCGATAAATCGATTGCGGTATTCGCAGTGAGAACGCTGTTTAAATCATATTATTCTGGTGTATCTTGGGCATTCAAAAAATCTTTAAGGGCAATTAAAAATTCTTTTTAAGTCCGCGGTAAAGGAGACGTGGCTATCGCCGCAATCACACTGCAACATTTAGCCGTTTTCTCTGGATCTAGATATATGTACAAATTTAGTTAAACCAGGTTGAGATGGTCGATTCAATTTCTCTTTTATGTTCATTCTAATTTTATAGTTTTAAAGTTGATATGAAAATTGAGTATTTGTTAAACTAATTACATGTAGAGCCAAGTACAAGTACTTCTAAACGTCGTATGAAGTGAAAAGGACTTCATTTTGAGAAAAGTCAAGACTGGAATTTTTTTTTACGTTTCATCAATTCAAGGGTATTAACTCTCATGGTTTATTATTTTAAACTGTGAATTCCGACTGATTCCATGGATATTTTTATGGCAGTTTGGGGCATAATCCAGTAAGTGATGAGGCGTTCACAAATCTTTCTCTGAATAAATATTTAACGGTCTCCTTCTACAACTTTCCATCACATGTTATCGTGTATTGTTGATTGAATATAGGACTGAACGGGTCAACAACTTGAAACAAAATGGCGTCGTTCGCGTTCGCGAAGAATAGGAGGACGCGCTTTGAATATGTATAAATATGTGTACGCAATTGATTTTTGCCCATGACCTTCAGGGCTCAGCCAATAGATCTATAAAGTCCACTCGTCGTATTGGTTTGAGTATTTTCCGAAAAAGACCACTTGGGCGAATGAACATAGTGAAAGCCCTGTACACTGAGAGTAAAACACACAAGCTTTTTATATATTGAGTATAATTTCAAAATGTAATGTTTAAGATGAGAATAATCAGTTTAAAGCAAATTAAGTCCCCTAGCATTAATTACAGATTAATTTCTTTTTTTTTTTTACTATCTGCACCAAAGACATGCAAAATAAATATAACTTCCATGCTTAGCAAAAGAAGTTCCTGTTTGAACAAAAATAATAAAAGTGACTGCTCTTGTTGTTGTGTCAGAATATCAGATCAAAGTGCAAAGTTTAAAAAAACAAAAACATATATATAACAGTAAATGCAGTTTGCATATAATTTGGCTTCTTTTTTTATTTTTTTGTGCCCATCCCAGAGGTGCAATATTGTTTTAAACAAGATGACTGATTTTTTCCTATTTTTATGCCTAATTTGGTGTCAACTGACAAAGTATTTGCAGAGAAAATGGTAATGTTAAAGTTTACCACGGACACACACACACACACACACACACACACACACACACACACACACAGACAACCGAACACCGGGTTAAAACGTAGACTCACTTTGTTTACACAAGTGAGTCAAAAAACAACAACAACAACAAAAACCACTAAGACAAACCCACAAAACACAGTTCATGACAAAGTATCCCAACCATTTAGCTCCTTTTGGCAAATAAGACTAGGCCATATCAATCTAATATCATCATCTTAGATGAACAGACTATAAATAAATAAACGAACGAACGACTAGGCCATGCTGAGGACGCCAGCCATTCCGCTTAATTGATCATCCCCAGATTGCAAAAAAAAAAAAAATTGTAAAAAAGGGGAAAAAAAACAATACTTCAGATCCAAATAAAAAATACATAAAAAGGCCACATAGGCAAATAAAACTGCAGAATGGACAGCTAGTGCCCACCCCAGTGTTTACATCTCACTACCTAATCGCCAGAGCAAAATAGCAGCACAGATAGTACATCATAGACTGCGGAAAAGAGAGAAAAAAAAAGTGTCAAGGCTTGCTTGAAAAAAAAGAAAGGGGAATGGACAGGGAAGGCAGAAAAAAGGATGACAACAGTGAAGATAGAAAAAAAAAGGCAGAAACAAAGAGAGTGACAGAAAAGAGGAAATTTCTAGCACAGATTGCTATTTATACTGAAAGACCCCCAGCATCCCCACGGGGGGGCTTTAGGCGCTCGTCATTCGTTTCCTGTCACATTCATCATGCCTTCGCATACACGTGTTTATTAAAAGTGGGTTTCTCTTCAGATGTTTGCAAAAGGACAACAACCCTTTTGCTGCTTGCTGTGGGTTCTTTAACGTGCGCTAAGCGCATGCTGAACACAGCACACGGGACCTCGGTTTATCGTCCCATCCGAAAGGATAGCTTCCCAGACCACCACTCTCGTGAGAGGGAAGGGGGGATGGTGGGGTGGGGGTGTGGAGGGGGGGGGGCTAGCTGGAGAGTTGTCTCTCTCAAAATTCTGTTGATAAATCCACTGATATATATAAAAAAAAACACACAATCACTCTTGTAGACAGAAGAAAGGGTGGCGCTGCATTGTGGCGATACGCTCTCCCTGTGGGAGAGCAGCCCGAATTTGGCACAGAGAAATGGGTTGTGACGAAACAGTAATACGACATGATACAATGCAGTACAATACAATACAGTAAAATACAATACAACACAACACGACACGACATGACACGACACGACACGACACAATAGAATACAACGCAATTAATAAAATCCAGTATAGCCCAACACAAAACAATACAATACAACTCAACACAGTGCAATACAATACAATACAATACAACTGCGACGATGACGAGCACCAGCCATAGTATCTTAGCAGCTGTGAGTGATCTTGAGAAATGTGTGTGTGTGTGTGTGTGTGTGTGTGCGCACAATCCAAATGCACGTGGAGATCCGTGGCCACCTTGTCTACATCCTTGTACTTTTCTAAACCAGGAATAGAAGGTGGTTGTTTTTTTGGTTTTTTTTATCATCTGTTGATGTCAATGCTCTTAAACGCGCGTCATGGTTATAAAACGAACCCGCATACGCTTATGAAAGCTTGGTGATCATAACACATTTAGTGTATGTTGTTTGTGCAGAGTTAAAAGTCTTTTTTTGTATTGGTATTGTATTTCTCTTTTTCTCGCAACAGATTTCTCTGTGTGAAATTCGGGCTGCTCTCCCCAGGGAGAGCGCGTCGCTACACTACAGCGCTTTTCTTTATTGCATTTTTTCCTACATGCAGTTTTATTTGTTTGAAAAAAATAAACGATTGAGAGAAAAACAAACAAACAAAAACAAAATACCATTTTCACCACCACCAGCCACAACAGCAAAGCAGTGACAACAAAAGCAACAAAAACAACAACAATAACAAAAGAAAAAGAAGACGATGATGATGATGATGTTGAAGAAGAAGGGGGAGGAGGAGGAGAAGAAGAAGAAGAAGGACGAGGAGGGGGAGGAGAAGAAGGAGGAGGAGGAGGAGAAGAAGAAGAAGAAGAAAGATGAGGAGGAGGAGGAAAAAGAAGGAGGAGGAGAAAACCGTCATACACATAAAAGCCAACTCGTACATGCACATGAACGTATGAGTTGTAGCCAGTAAATGCAGAAGAAGAAGAAGAAGAAGACGATGATGATGATGATGAAAGAAGTAGAAGAAGAATTGGAATACCACCACCACCACCACCACCACCAACAACAACAGCAACCACAACAGTCTCACCTCCCAAAACGCAAACCAGTCGAAAACTGAAAAGAACCAAAAGTAATAACTGTGTTCGTTGCCTTTCCCCCCTCTCTCTCTCTGTCTTTCACTCTGTCTTTCTCTCTGTCTTTCTCGCTATCTCTATCTCTCTATCATCACAGATCTAACGCTCCAACAGCTACAGGTGAGCCTTTATATATATATAGGCTGTCAGATCCGTCCATACGATGAGCCAGCCACACAGCTTTGAATTTCGACACATCCGTTCGTCTCTCTCTCTTTCTCTCTCTCTCTCTCACCGCGCGTCAACCACCCCACACGTCCCCCCCACTCCCCCGCTCCGCCCCCCCCCCCCCCCCCCCACACTCCCCCAAGACAGCGATGCGAACATCACCGCATGTCTAGATTAACCCTTTTACTACCGTTGACGAGTATGTTTGTTTGTCATCGAACGGCTGTCACCTCACTGGGATAAATCAAGAGTTTTACAGGTCAGGATGTCTTGTCACTGTTCTGTATTTTGACGTCAGTATCAAGGGATTGCATTAGGTTTCGTTCAGCAAAACCAGTTGCTCACTTCAAGATTACAGCTTGTTCTTACTGTGCGTATTGCAGACTTCATTTGGCCTTTCAGGCACAGTTCTGAGGTGGTTTGCATCTTACTTGGAGGAGCGCACTCAGACAGTTGTTGCCCAGGGTCACAAGTCAAAGGCAACCACGCTTAACTATGGCGTGCCCCAGGGCTCCGTTCTTGGGCCTGCTTTGTTTACTATGTCTGTACAGTCACTGAGTCAGGTCATCAGACAGTTTGGTGTCCATTATCACATGTTCGCAGATGATACACAGTTGCAACAATCTGCCTCTCCTGCTCAGTTCTCACAAGTCCTTGAAACGGCACAGGAGACGATAGAATCAGTGAAGAAGTGGATGACTGTAAATAAACTGAAGATGAATGATGAAAAGACTGAAGTCATGCCAGTTGGTACTGGTCACAAACTCAAAATGGTCTCAAACTGTACTTCATTTCTCTCAGTGGCAAACAAATTGAGTTTTTTCAAACTGTCCGCAATTTAGGCGTGCATATTGACTGTCCTCTCACCATTTTAATGTTTTGTGTGTGTGTGTGTGTGTGTGTATTTGTGGATAATATATATATATATATATATATATATATATATATATATATATATATACTTGTGTGTGAATGGGCATAGTTTTGTGGTTAAGTGCGTAAATATGCTTGCCTTCTTAAGAAATTGTAATGGCGCTTAGAGCACTCCAAGGAAG
>NC_134894.1:47308763-47328763 GCF_041734735.1 Babylonia areolata | reverse complement strand
GAGACAGAGACAGAGACAGAGGCATACGGACGTTTTATTCAATATAGACCAAGGCCCCTCATGAAGAGGTGGTGTAAACAGTACTTTACAGAGGTATGAATTAAATTAATAACACAATAATAACCAACATTTATTATTCTTTTACGAACATGCAGTCACTCGCTCAACTACATACTGTACGAAAGAGAGAGAGAGAGAGAGAGAGAGAGAGAGAGAGAGATTGTGTGTATGTATATATAATTATATATATATATTTTTTTTTTTATATGTGCGTGTGTGGGTGTGTGTGTGTCTGTGTCTGTGAGTCTGTGTGCTTGTGTACTCTGCGTGTCTGTGTGTCCTTGTCGGTATCTCTTCGTGTGTAAGCAAGCCCTATCGTTCTTTCAAGTCTGGCCTTAAAACCCACCTCTTCCCAAAATACCCTCCCTTGCCCGCCCTTCCTTGTCTTTAGTTTCTACAGTTTTAGAGTTATGCATGCGTGTGGATGACTGGTGCGAAAGCGCGTTGATTTGTCTCTGCACAAGATCCAGCGCTGTATAAATACGATTATTATTATTATTATTATTATTATTATCGTTACTAGCCAGCAGCAACCCCCCCCCCCCCCCCCCCAAAACACCAACATTTATTATTCATTTACTGACGAACATGCAGTCACTCAACTACATAACTGTACGAGAGAGAGAGAGAGCGAGAGAGAGAGAGCGAGGCATACGGATATTTTATTCAATATAGACCAAGGTCCCCTCATGAAGAGGTGGTGTAAACAGTACTTTACAGAGGTATGAATTAAATTAATAACACAATAATAACCAACATTTATTATTCATTTACGAACATGCAGTCACTCACTCAACTACATACTGTACGAGAGAGAGAGAGACAGACAGAGAGAGAGAGAGAGAGGCATACGGACATTTTATTCAATATAGGCCAAGGGCCCTCATGAAGAGGTGGTTTAAACAGTATTTTACAGAGGTATGAATTAAATTAATAACACAATAATAGCCAACATTTATTATTCATTTACGAACATGCAGTCACTCACTCAACTACATACTGTACGAGAGAGAGAGAGAGAGAGAGAGAGAGAGAGGCATACGGACATTTTATTCAATATAGGCCAAGGGCCCTCATGAAGAGGTGGTTTAAACAGTATTTTACAGAGGTATGAATTAAATTAATAACACAATAATAACCAACATTTATTATTCATTTACGAACATGCAGTCACTCACTCAACTACATACTGTACGAGAGAGAGAGAGACAGACACAGAGAGAGAGAGAGAGAGAGAGAGAGAGAGGCATACGGACATTTTATTCAATATAGACCAAGGTCCCCCAGGAAGGGGTGATATAAACATACTTACAGAGGTATGAATAAAGTAACACAATAATAACTAACATTGTTTTAATTATTATTCATTTACGAACATGCAGTCACTCACTCAACTACATACTGTACGACAGAGAGAGAGAGAGAGAGAGAGAGAGAGATTGTGTATGTATATATATATATATATATATATATATATATATATATATATATATCTGTGTGTGTGTGTGTGTGTGTGTGTGTGTGTGTGTGTGTGTGTGTGTGTGTGTGTAGGTCGTATTATTTTAACTGTCAGACCACACATCCATAACAATGGAGTTCACAAGGACAAACAGAATTAATACAGGGAAATGAATATCACGACTATCATTGAACTACATGGGCATCGATAACGATTCTAGAGCATTTGCAGGTAATGAAAACGCCTTGAATACAAACTTGCATATACTGATACTCAATCTCTCTCATTCGCATAAGATAACAACATGAACATCTTAAAAGCACTTGGATGTTTGTGAAATGTGTGTGTGTCTCGCATAAGATAACAACATGAACATCTCAAAACACTTGGATGTTAATGAAATGTGTGTGTGTGTGTGTGTGTGTGTGTGTGTGTGTGTGTGTGTGTGTGTGTGTGTGTGAATGACTAGGTGAATGAATGAAACAATAAATATACGATTGAATGAATGAATGTATGAATTATTTTATCTGTGAATGTTTACTAAAGATATATATATATATATATATATATATATATATATATATATATATATATATATATATATGTAGAGAGAGAGAGAGAGAGAGAGAGAGAGAGAGAGAGAGAGAGATTGGTATATTCCTGGATGGTTGGATGGATAGAAGAACGGATGGATGGGTGAATGGATGGATGAACATTTTCAGCATCGGAGATATCAAATAGGGCCAGATTATACATCTACCTTTTTTTTTTGCACTCGAGAATACTGTGCATACTATACATCATCATCATCATCATCATTGTCCTTGTTGAGTGTAAAACTACGAAAAATGTATGTAATGTTACCAATCATATTTGCGTAGAAGAACACAAGAGAGAGACAGAAACAGAGAGAGACTGACAGAGAATGAGAGAGACACAGAGAGAGAAAGACAGAGAGATAGGGAAAGCGACAGAGAAAGACAGAGAGAGAGAGAGTCAGAGAGACACACACACAGACCCACACCCACCCACCCACCCACCCACACACACACACACACACACACACACACACACACAGACCCACACAGAGAGAGAGAGAGAGAGAGAGAGAGAGAGAGAGAGACGACAAGACAAATTCTTTATTTTCCAAGATAATAGATAAGCACTGGCGCGCTTTCTTTCATCCAGTCCCCGCCCTGAAACACTTCACAACACTACATTATATATGTCATTGCATGCAACACTACACAATGCTACTGAAAGTTATAGCATGCGAATACAATACTACACAAAGGTATAACCATGGTAATAATAAGATACAAAGAGAGAGGGAGAGAGAGAGAGAGAGAGAAAGGCGGGTAGACACAGAGAAAGAGAGAGACTCAAACAGACAGACATACAGACAGATGCTCCAGAAATGCTTTCTTCTCTCTCAACGTGCAGCTTTGTGAGTTTTAGCGTTAATGGACTGATGTCGTTTATAATCCATTTCATGTTGTGTGTGTGTGTGTGTGTGTGTGTGTGTGTGTGTGTGTGTGTGTGTGTGTGTGTGTGTGTGTTTAATGGTTGGTTGAATATGGCAGTGTTTTTTTGTTGTTGTTTTTGCATGCTTTCCGCGTCCGCGCGTAAATCTATCTATATATCCATCTCTCTGTCTGTCTGTCTGTCTTCTCTCTCTACCTCTCTCTCACTTTCGATATATATATATATATATATATATATATATACACACACACATAGTTATAGATATAGATGTGTGTGTGCGCATAGTTAGACAACATGGTTGTCATGTCTGAACAAAAAAATACAGGTCAGCATGTATGTGTATGTGTGCGTGTGCGTACGTGCGCGCACGCGCGAGTGTGTGTGAGTGCACATACACACACACTCACACACACACACACACACACACACACACACACACACACACACACAGGGAGAGACAGAGAGAGGAGAGAGAGAGAGCGAGAGAGAGAGAGAGATCTTCTGCATCCCTCTTTCACGAGCGCAACCTCCGCAGTATCAGAGAGCTTGTAAAACGTCCCACGCTTTAAATTAACCCCACTGGGCAATAGAGTTAAGTGCGAAAAGCATCTCGCTAGTGGTCTGACGATTTCAGTGCCTTTTATCCCGTGCACACGCTCTGCAAAGGCCATTACCTTTTTGTTGCTGTTGTTGTTGTGGTGGTGGTGGTGGTGTTGGTGTTGGTGTTGTGTTCTCCGGCGAAACAGCCTGCTTTCTGGGTCATTAATTAAACGTAGTCGTGTTTTGTGGCTGATTTGTTAGGGCCTATTCTCGGTTTGAGTGGAGTGATGGCCTAGAGGTAACGCGTCCGCTTAGGAAGCGAGAGAATCTGAGCGCACTGGTTCGAATCACGACACAGTCGCCAGTATTTTCTCCCCCTCCACTAGACCTTGAGTGGTGGTCTGGACGTTAGTCATTCGGATGAGATGCTAAACCGATGCCCCGTGTGCAGCATGCGCTTAGCGCACGTAAAAGAACCCACGGGAACAAAAGGGTTGTCCCTGGGAAAATTCTGTGGAAAAATCCACTTCGATAGGAAAAGCAAAAAAAAAAATAAAAAAAAAAAAAAAGCAAACAAAAAAACAAAACAAAACTGCAGGTAAGAAAAAAACAAGAAAAAAACGAGGGGGTGGCGTTCTCAGTGTAGCGACACGCTCTCCCTGGGGAGAGAGTAACCCGAATTTCACACAGAGAAATATGTTGTGATAAAATGATTAATGGAATACAATACATCCCAGTCCTTGAAGTAAATAAAACCTGTGGTCAGAAACCTGTTAACAGTTCTTATCCAAAAGCGAGTCCTTATTACACAACACACATTTTCTTTTTGTACAAGACTCCTTTCAATTGTCAACTTCATTTGACTGCAAAACTTTGAAATGAGATCAGTGTCACACATTGAACGGGAGCATCAGCCAACTGGTTTTTTTTTTAAAGCGTTGGAATCAATCTGAGGGTTCCCGGATACGAATGCCCCCGGTCACGATGCCTGATGCGTAAAGAGGGTGGAGATTTTGGTTTTTCTCTATCTCCCAGGTCAGTATCAATAGCTCAAGGAGGCGTCACTGCGTTCGGACAAATCTATATATACGCTACACCACATCTGCCAAGCAGATGCCTGACCAGCAGCGTCAGTGTAACCCAACGCGCTTAGTCAGGCCTTGAGAAAAATAATGATAATAAAAAAGAAGAAAAAGATATACTACTACTACTAATGATAATTAAAAAAAAAGACAATAATGATGAATATGCTATTAAATGTAAAACATGCAGACACACACAACAGGTGAACAACAAACATGCAGTTACAGATATGAAAAGCACACACACAATATCTCCCAAAATACACTGCATCCCCACGTCAACAGATGGGGCAAACCTGGTAGCGTGCATGAACCCAAAGTGGAAACCACACGCAGTAGAACAAAATTCGTACGTTAAAGATCCCGTAATCCATGTCAACATTCGGTGGGTTATGGAAACAAGAACATACCCGGTCTGCACCACCTCCCTCTCCCGAGAACGGAGTATGATTGCCCGTACACGGCAGGGTTAAAAAAAATCCCAACAACAGCCACTCATGTATACGATTGAACGTGGATGTTACACCCACGAACGAAGAAGCAGTACACAATGCATTATCTTACGTTGTGCTATTTACTGGAGAAATAAAAACCAAGAGAAAGTGAAAATATAACACTCATATTTTTCTTCGTGGATAGATTAAAATTTGTTGTCTTTCGAAACGTGATTCAGCAACTGGAGAAAGTGTTTAAATACAACTCTTCCACGTGTTACAGGGTTGAAACTCAATATACATTATCGCCAATCGCATCAGTTACTCTTATTTTGGTGTGTTGAGAACTGTTTATCTATTGATAAGTGTTGTCGAATATAATAATAATTTCAGCTTTAAAGCCAAATTAGTTTCACAAATCAACGTATGTAATAAACTATCTGAACATTGTGAAATAATAAAATCATGCATAAAAATAGTTAAACTTATCCTGTATTTTTCTTCATTATTTTGCCACGAAATCCGTAGCTAAATTGCTTCCATATCTTTGTGTTTATCCAAATTTCCATCCCATACTATAACAACTTAAAGGAGAGTAATTCATGAGGATGTCGGTGTATTCTGTGAAGTAATTCCCCTTTTCTAAGTGTATACATTACATGTTCAGAGCCTCCTATTTCCACATTGTTTGCCTTCTTGTTCTTATATATATTTTATTCATATTGTCGTTGCTGTTGTCGTTGTCGTCGTTGTGTTTTTGTTGTTTGTTTGTTGTTGTTTTTTCTGTGCTGTATGACAAAAGGAAGGAATACACAAATACCAGTCTGACTGTGTCTCTCCCTCCACATCCCTTTCTGTACGTCTGCCTGTGTGTCTTTCTTTGTCTCTCTGTGTCTGTATCTCTGTTTCTGTGTCTATATGTCTCTCTGTCTTTGTCTGTCTCTACTCCTCCTCCTCCTCCTCTTCCTCAACACCCACACCCCCCCCTACCCCTCGCCATCAGTACCAATCGATGCACACAAACACGCACACACACACACATACATGCACACACAAATACAGCTTCCCCCCAGCCCCTCCTCTCCACCCCTCCCCCAAGACACACTTATGCACACAGGCGCAAACACAGATACAGACACGCACAGACACATAGACACACACAGAGACACACAGACACAAACACACACGCACACACACATGCACACACAAATACTCACCCCACCCCCAAAGACACACTTATACACACACAGAGACAGACAGACACACACACACACACACACACACACACACACACACACATACGCACGCACGCGCGCGCGCGCACAGAGAATGAATGAATGTATGAATGAATAATTTTGATTTTCTGAGGGTAATAGATTAAGCATACATGGTTTTTTTTTCATCCAGCCCTCGAAAACAAATAAATAAACAACAGCAAAACAAAAAAAGAGAAAAAAAGAGGGAAAGGTGAACAAGCAAGAGAAAGATCACGGAAATACGAGAAGAAGAAAAGAAGATAGCTACATAGCTAGATGGAAAGAGACAGATAGACAAAGATAGACAGACAGACATACAAATAGACAGGCAGGGACAGCGATGAAAGAAAGAGACACAGAGAGAGAGAGAGAGAGGGGGGGGCGGGGGTTGTTCCTATATTTGTTCATTTTACATAATTATACGGTACATATACGCTTAAAATAAATTATGTTGAAACTAATACAGAGAGAGAGAGAGGGAGAGAGAGAGAGATGCATACAAACATAAACACACGTACAGAGCGAGAGAGAGAGAGAGAGAGGGGGGGGGGGGGGTTAGACAGACGGTCAGACAGAGAGGCAGGCACAGGCAGACAAAATGACAGAAAAAGAAACACAGAGATAGAGAGAAAAGGGTGGGACAGCCATATGAACAGACAGAGACACACACACAAACTAAAACAATTCACAGAGAGAGAGAGAGGGACAGACAGACAGACAGACAGACCGTACAGACATAACGAAAGAGATGAGAAAAACGTATAAACAAATAGACACCTCCTCCCCCACCCCCCAAAAAGATTAACTCTAAAAATAGAACATCACAAAAACAACAACGTCATTGTCAAATCGGCTTAAAAAAAACAGATTAACAAGACACGATCCGTATGTGCTGACAGGCACAGTGTTGTCAGTTGATACCAAATTTGGCATAAAAATAGGAAAAATCAGTGCTTTCCAGTCATCTTGTTTAAAACAATATTGCACTCTTGGATGGGCACAAAAAATAAAAATAAAAAAGAAGCCAAATTATATGCAAACTGAATTTACTGTTATATATATATATATATATATATATATATATATATATATATATATATTATTTATTTATTCTCTGAACTTGGCACTTTGATCTGATGTTCGACACAACAACAAGAGCAGTCATTTTTATCATTTTTTGTTCAAACAGGAACTTCTTTTGCTAAGCATGGAAGTTATATTTATTTTGCATGTCTTTGGTGCAGACAGTGAAGAAGGGAAATTAATCTGTAATTAATGCTAGGGGGCTTAATTTGCTTTAAACTGATCTTTCTCATCTCAAACATTACATTTTGAAATTTTACTCAATACATAAAAAGCTTGTGTGTTTTACTCTCAGTGTACAGGGCTTTCACTATGTTCATTCGCCCAAGTGGTATTTTTCGGAAAATACTAAAATTAATACGAGTGGACGTTATAGATCTATTGGCTGAGCCCTGAAGGTCATGGGCAAAAATCAGTTGCGTACACATAGTTATACATATTCAAAGCGCGTGCTCATATTCCTCGTGAACGCGAAGGTCGCCATTTTGTTTCAAGTTGTTGACCCGTTCAATCCTATATTCAATCAACAATACACGATAACATGTGATGGAAAGTTGGAGAAGGAGACTGTTAAATATTTATTCAGAGAAAGATTTGTGAACGCCTCATCACTTACTGGATTATGCCCCAAACTGCCATAAAAAATATCAACAAAATCAGTTGGAATTCACAGTTTAAAATAATAAACCATGAGAGTTAATACCCTTGATGAAGCGTAAAAAAATTTTCAATCTTGACTTTTCTCAAAATGAAGTCCTTTTCACTTCATACGACGTTTAGGGAGAACTTGTACTTGGCTCTACATGTTATTAGTTTAACAAAATACTCAATTTTCATATCAACTTTAAAACTATAAAACTAGAATGAACATAAAAGAGAAATTGAATCGACTGTGCCGTACTACATTCCCGGCGGGTGTAACTAAACTTGTACATCTATCTAGATCCAGAGAAAACGGCTAAGTGTTGCAGTGTGATTGCGGCGATAGCCACGTCTCCTTTACCGCGGACTTAAAAAAGAATTTTTAATTGCCCTTAAAGATTTTTTGAATGCCCAAGATACACCAGAATAACATGATTTAAACAGGGTTCTCACTGCGAATACCGCAATTGATTTATCGCCCTTAAAAATGCATGTTTAAATGTTAAATTTTAGAACCTCAGTTAAGGAGCCACGATAGTGTAAAGGGTAATACAGTTTCTGCTCACCCGAAAACGCGGGGTTCGAATCTATCATCAGGACTTTTTTTTTTTTTTTTTTTTAACCCGAAGCTTTATAACAACAAATACAGAGCACATTTTAACGATTAGATTTTTTTTTTTTTAATTGTATTACAAGTGAGTCTTGAAGGCCTTGCCTCTCTTGTTTATTTAGTCGTGCACGTGGAATTATCTCCCATGTGATCCGGCGTATCGCCAATAACGTTTGCTTTATTAATTAATTGGTTGCTACTGTGTGGGTGCTGGGGGGCGTAGCCTGTTTATTGTTGCCACGGAGGGAGGGGAAAATGCTTGCTTCCTGTTTCGTGTCCGTAATTTTGATTGGTCGAGGCGTTCATAATGTTGCCAGTTAAGAAGTGATTTTATTATTTTATTTCCTTGTTTTTGTTTTTGTTTGTTTGTTTGTTTGTTTTGTTTTCTTATTTTTTTGTTTTTGTTTTAATTCAATCATTGTTTTGGGGGTTGGGCTGGGGGTGGGTGGGTTTGGGGGGAGCTGGGAAGGCAGAGGTTGTTGGACAGTCAGTAAGTCGTCTGGTTGGTCAGCTTGTTTTGTTTCAGTTGAAATAATGGTGACAGCCAATGGAGAACTAAATTTTTCCGTTAATCAATCAGTTAATCAGTTGATTCATTAACTGATTAATTGACTCGTTCTTTATCTGTCTATCTATCTATCTGTCTATCTACGTCTATGTAAACAGGCCTATTATAGAGTGAAGAAGGTTCTACATCGACATGGTTTTGGAATTGTGTGGTTATCCCAAGGTGTAGAAGACGAACAGCAGTTTATGGCAGGATTCGAACTCATTTGTTCCTTTAAACAAAACTGGCATTCTGACAAGAAAAATATTGTTGATTCGTTTCATTTAAAAGTATGCTTCAGCTTGTAGCATTTCTCGGAATCATTACAGATAAATGGCACAGAATAAATCATGCGAGATTCAGGTCAAGAACCCTGGGTTTTTAGATGCAAACAGGAGATGGGTTGAACCTGGGATTTCCATACAATCACCATGTCCTCTCTGTATACCAGGTGGATGACGAAAAGCACTTTCTTTTTCAGTGTGAAGCTTATAATACTGTGCGACAGAAAGATGTGTATTCTTTAAAAACAGATATGGCTAAAAGTCACGATGTTGTTACTGTTTTATCGTCTGATGATGAAATCATAACTAGACCGATTGCTAGATTCGTTGCAGAAGCTCAAACAATAAGGCAAAGGTATATAAGACAGAATGGTATTAACAGCTTAGAAGGTAACTAATTACAGTCAGTACAGAAGTTGCTATTTCAATTGTGACTAAACACAAAAAAACCATAACATTGTATATTTGAGTGTATTGTTGAGACAGTGTGTATTAGTTTGGCACATTCTTGAGTGGATGGTCGAGTCCGTCCCCATTCATTTGGTTCATTATGTTATTGTTATTTATTTTTCTCTTGTTCAATATTGTTGAGTTTTGACCAGGAGGTGTCCTGGAGGTAACGCATCCGCTTAGGAAGCGAGAGAATCTGAGCGCGCTGGTTTGAATCACGGCTCAGCCGCAGATATTTTCTCCTTCTCCACTAGACCTTGAGTGGTGGTCTGGACGCTAGTCATTTGGATGAGACGATAAGCCGAGGTCCCATGTGTGCAGCATGCACAGCGCACGTAAAAGAACCCACAGCAACAATAGGGTTGTTCCTGGCAAAATTCTGTAGACAAATCGACTTCGATAGGAAAAAACAAATAAAACTGCAAGCAGAAAAAAATACCAAAAAAATTGGGTGGCGTTGTAGTGTAGTGTAGCGATGCGCTGTCCCTGGGGAGAGCAGTCCGAATTTCACACAGAAATATGTTGTGATAAAAAGAAAAATACAATACAATACGATACAATACAATACAATAAGTATTTCAAATTATTGTCTGACTTCTTAGTATGAATTGACTGAATGGTTCAAGCACGAATAGTTTTTGTTATGTGTTTTTGTTAAAAACAAAAATATATGAAATAATTATGTTCTTGCCCCCTTGTCAAAAAACGTTTTATTTGCAATGACAATAAATCATTCCAGTGCTCCAGTATCTGTCTATCTGTCTCTCTCTGTCTCCGTCTCTGTCTCTGTCTGTCTGTCTGTCTGTCTGTCTGTCTGTCTCTCTCTCTCTCTCTCTCTCTCTCTCTCTCTATACATCAGGTGCGGCAAAACATAGTTTTGTATACATCAGGGAAGGCACCAGAAATGAAAGAAATATTTAGAGTGTTTGTAAGTGCAGGCAAAACAACATCCAAACACTCATACAGTTTGTGGTGTGGGAAGGGGGTCCACGCCACATGTTTTAGGAGCAGACTTTTTCCACACACTCAGTACCTCTGTCTCTGAAACAGGTGTCAAAGTAACAAAAGGAACACCTTGAAATTCTTTCCCCATGTGAAACAAACTGACTGAATCCAGTTCTTTTTCCTGAGGTTGACAATTTGTGAATACAACAATAACAACAACAACAACAACAACAACAAAATCTGAGAGAGACACTGGGCAGTACTGAGAATGGATAAACAGAAGGAAACAAAGAAGATTTTGTTCTGCCACAAAGCTTACTTGTGATACAATATAGTTATTTGCTTGATTTAGCTTCGGAGATCTTAGTGTTGAAAAACAGAGTCATCGCTTTGTGCACAACGAAGGTTAACAATGTTCTTGGCTGTCTGATAGATTTCAGACTCAAGGACACACACACACACACACACACACACACACACACACACACACACACACACACACACACATACGCACACAAACAAACAGCACACACACACACACACACACACACACACACACACACACACAAACAGCACACACAAACAGCACACACACACACACACACGCGCGCGCACACACACAAATAAACAGCGCACACACACACACACACACACACAAACAGGACACACACACACACACACACACACACACACACACACACACACACACACACACACACACACACACACACACGCAGAGGAGGAGGGTTGCGGAGGGAGTGTGTGTATTGTGTGGGTGTTGGTGGGGTGGGGGTGGGGGGTGGGGGCGGGGGCTGTTGTCGTAGTAAGGGGATGGTCACTCACGTCAAGTCTATTAACAATTTCCTGGTTTGGTGGCGTCAGTGACCTGAACTGAAGAAAGTGACGCAGGTTGAAAGGCTTAGCATGATAAAATAAACAAAACAAAACAAAACACAAAATCTCTCCCTGTCTCTGTCTCCGTCTGTCTCTCTGTCTCCGTCTCTGTCTCTGTCTCTGTCTCTCTCTCTCTCTCTCTCTCTCTCTGCTTCAAGGAAATTGATGAATCTTTTTTTTTTTCTTCTTTCTTTCTTTCTTTCTTTCTCTGGTCTTCGTCTCTTTCTGTCTTTCTGTTTCTCTGTCGCTTTGTTTCTTTCTGCTGTATGTCTCCTGTCCTTCCCCCCCATTCTCTCCCTCTCTTTGTTCCTCTCTCTCTGTGTCTGTCTTTGTTCCTCTATATCTCTCTCTGCCCCCCCCTCTCTCTCTTTGTTCCTCTCTCTCTCTCTCTCTGTCTCTCTTCCTCACTCTCTGTCTCCCTCTTTTTCTCTCTCCCCCTCTCTCTCTTTGTCCCCCCCTCTCTCTCTCTGTCCCTCTCTCTCTCTCTCTCTGTCTCTCTTTCTGTCTCTCTCTTCCTCTCTCTGTGTCTCTTTCCCTCTCTCTATCTCTCTCGCTCCCCCCCCCCATCTCTCTCTCTATCTCCCCCCCCCCCCTCTATCTCTCTGTCCCTCTCTCCGTGTCTCTGTCTCTGTTTCTGTCTCTCGCTCTGTTTCTTTCTGACTCGTCTATCCAGAGGCATATCCTCCGCCCCCTAGAAAAAACAAATGAAATGAAGACAGTGATGATAATGATAGTAATAATAGTAATAATGATGAGGACGCTGATAATGATGGTAATAGATAAATCACAGCAACAAGAACAACAACAACAACAAAACAACAACAACAACAACAACAATAATAATAATAATAATAATAATAATAATAATAATGATGATACTGCTACTGTAACTACTACTACTACTAATGATAATAATAATAATAATAATAATAATAATAATAATAATAATAAACAAAATTTATTATCATGGAGCTCACCGCGCGTTACAATAATAATATCTACAAATTTAAGATTAACTGATCTCAAAGAACAATCATGTACAGAAATATCAACACAGGCATTATCACAGTCTCACACACCACGCTGGCCCATATCACGGCAAAAGAAATATAACACAGTCACCATAGTCGGGCACCACAAAAGGAATAGTACTGGTACTAGCTTGGTTCACTTGAATGGTTTGTCATGGAGATATCGATGCAAGGGGAACAACTAAATGCAATGCCAGTGCAGTGGACTGATTAGTAATGGCAAGGGTTGTGTCTCTTGGATTGAACGCGCTATTGGTTGGGTTGCACGAGCGACTCTTGCAGCTCGCACACACACACACACACACAACACACACACACACACACACACACACACACACACACACACACACACACACACACACACACACACACACACACACACACACACACAGAATGACGTGTGCCCCAGAAACTACACACACTTGACATTGGCAAACACTTCATCAAACATCAAAGAATGGAAAATTGTCCATCTTTTGCACACACAAAAAAAAAAAATAATAATAATAATAACACACACACACACACACACACACACACACACACACACACACACACACACACACAGTTTTGACTGATGTTTTATCGCATGCTATGTAGTTTGTTATGTTGAAGTTTTTTTCACGCAATGGAAGAATGCTAGAAAAAAAAAGAAAAAAAAAAGTGGAGTGGGGGATGGGGATAGTGTGTGGAGGTGGGGGAGTGGTTGGAGATCGGAGGACTCATTCGAGGGAGAGAAAAAAATAAAGTAGGGAAAAACATATGAGGATGTAGCCCCCCCACCCACCCCCACGTTCCCTCTCCACCTCCCCTCCCCCGCAAAAAAAAAAAAAAAAAAAAAAAAATGTGCTTAGTGTGAAGCATTTTACCTAGGTCTATGGAATTAGCGTGGAATTGGGGAAACATTCAAAGTCAAAGCAAACTGAGCGCTGTCAATAATTATCGTTCATTCTTTCTTCTTCTTCTCCTTTGTTTCTGTGATATTATATTACATTATATTACATCATATCATGTGTTGACTTTTAATTTTATTTGATTTTTATTTGCAATGTGTGTGTTTCAATTTCCATGCTGCGTTGTTATCACACCCCCCCCCCCCCAACCCCACCCCCCACACACCTTTTTTTTCTTCTTCTTCTCATTCTCCCCGCATTTAAATCTGGTTCTCTTCTTATCTGTGAGACTATTTTGTACAAAAAAAATTGCCATTGCTCAAAATATAAGGAAATGAAAACTGCTCTCTCTCTCTCTTTCTCTGTCTGTCTGCCTCTCTATCTCTCTCTCTCTCTCTCTCTCTTTCCTTCTCTATCTCACTCTCTCTATATTTCTCTATAAGGCTCTGTTTGTCTGCCTGTCTGTCTGTCTGTCCGTCTCTCTTTCTCTCTCTTTCCTTCTCTATCTCACTCTCTCTCTGTTTCTCTATTATAAGTCTCCGTCAGTCTGTTTGCCTGTCTGTCTGTCTGTCTGTCTGTCTCTCTTTCTCTCCCCTCTCTCTCTTTCCTCCTCTATCTCTCTATTTCTCTATCGCTTTGTTGTCTTTCTGTCTCTCTGTCTGTCTGTCTCTATCTCCCTCTCTCTCTATCTATCTATCTCACTCTCTGTTTATCGCTCTATCTGTCTCTCTCTCTCTCTTTGTGTATGTCTCTATCCCCCCCTCTCTCTCACTCTATTTCTCTATCGCTCTGTCTGTCTATCTGTCTGTCTGTCTTTGTTTATCTCTCCCTTCTCTCTCTCTCTCTCTCACTGTGCTATCAGAGATAAAAGCTGCACTCGGCTGAATGGTTCATTTGTCAAGTGCTCTTTGAGTTTGTTTCTATGTTGGGCTCGCTTCCCCGCCAAATTTGACTGACCCACAATCGGAACACACACACACACACACACACACACACACACACACACACACACACACACACACACACACACACACACACACACACACACACACACACTATCAACTTCCAGTGACAATTTGTTTTTCCGAGATGGTAGGATGATGACTAAACAAACCGCCAGAGCGTTTGGCCGGGAACCGGAAGAAGACGGCGCATGCGCAATCTGCGCGTCATCTTCCGGTCATTGGGTGCAGAGTGTAAGACAGTATGCTGACTGGCACAGGGGGGTTTCGGTCCCATCGTCTCTTTCTTTGACTCGCTTTCTTTCAATATGTATTGTCTTGTCTTATATGGTATTGTGTGGTATTGTATTGTCTTGTGTTGTATGGTATGGTATTGTGCTATATGGTATTGGATTGTCTTGCATTGTATGGTATTGTATTGTCTTGTGTTGTATGGTGTTGTATGGTATTGTATTGCATGTTTTGTATTGTGTGGTATTGTATGGTATTGTATGGTATGGTGTTGTATTGTATGATATGGTATTGTACTGTATGGTATGGTATTGTATTGTATGGTATTGTATGTTATTGTATGGTATTTTATTGTATGTTATTGTATTGTAGTGTGGTGTATCGTATTGTATTGTAGTGTATGGTATTGTTTTGTATGATATTGCATTGTATTGTATGGTATTGTGTTGTATTGTATGGTATGGTATTGTATTGTATCGGATGGTATGGTATGGTATTGTATTGTATGGTATGGTATTGTATTTTATGGTGTTGTATTGTCTTGTATGGTATGGTATTATATGGTATGGTATTGTATTGTATGACATTGTATTGTATTGTATGGTATCGTATGATATGGTATGGTATTGTAGTGTAGTGTAGTGTATGGTGTTGTATTGTATGGTATTGTATAGTATTGTATTGTATAGTATGCTTGTCGACGGTGGAGGGTTTGTTTCCTAACTGAGATCAGACACCATTCGTCATCTGGACGCCTTCTTCTTGTGACTGTATTTATTTTCCTTGATAAAAATCAAGCATACAGCTTAAAAGAAAGAAAGAAAAGAAAAAAAACAACCCTACAGTTCCTGCCATTCGAATGTATGTCAGACTCATCTCGCTTCACCAGTGTTCAACAGTTAAAGGGTTAGAGCAGATACGATCTTTTTTCTTGTGTCTTTTTTTTCACGTGTTACGTCTGTTCTGTATGATGATTTTTTTGTGCGTATTATTACTGCAAAGTCTTTTCCTCTGTCTGTCTGTTCTGTATAATGACATGTATGTGCGCTTTGTTACCGAAAGAAAATCTTTTCCTATATTCGTCTGTTTCGTTTTTATGATATTTCTGTGCGCATTCGTACCGAAAATGTCTGTTCCTGTGTCACTCTGCTCTGTCTCATGATATCAATGTTCGCATTGCTACTGAAAATCAATTTCCTGGGTTTGTCTTTTCTGTATACTGTTATTTATTTTATGTGTGCATTTGGTACTGAATGGGTTTTTTTTCTCTGCATGTCTTTTCTGTCTAATGATTATTGATGTGCGTATTCTTACTGATAATTCATTACCTGTGTCTGTCTGTTCTGTACAAGGATATTGATGTGTGGCATTATTACTGAGAATGTGTCCTATGATTCATGTGTACCCCTTCACATGTGGCCGTGGCATTTCTTGATAAAAACATCGTTGTTTGTTTTTTGTTGTTGTTGTTGTTGTTGTTTGTTGTTTTTTGTACAACCGTTTGTGTGTCTGCCTGTCTGTCTGTGGGTCTGTCTATCGGTCCTTCTGTCGTTCTTCCTGCCTATCTATCTATCTCCCCCACCTCTCACACTACCCTCCACCACCATTTATTCCCCTCTCTGTCTGTCTGTCTGTCTGTCTGTCTGTCTGTCTGTCTGTCTGTCTCTCTCTGGATGTAAAAAAGCAGCTGTGCTTACTCCACTACCCTCGTGAAATAAAGATTCGTTTCGTTTCGTTTCGTTTCGTTTCGTTTCTCTCTCTCTCTCTCTCTCTCTCTCTCTCTCTCTCTGTGTGTGTGTGTGTGTGTGTGTGTGTGTGTGTGTGTGTGTGTGTGTGTGTGTGTGTGTGTGCCTTGTAGCTATCCTTTCATCAAATAATGAAGACATCCTATTTTCACTCGCCAAATATATTGCAGAAGCATATAACATTCGAAGGAAAAGATTAATCGAACGATCGATTTAAAATGATAGAAACATAGTGTGGAATAAAATATAAGATCCATAACTCAATTTAGATTGGTAAATAACCAAAAAGAGGCTCAGCTGCAAAGTTGGATGGTCATATGTTCGAATTACTTAGTATTATGCATGAGTAATATGGAATATGTTGTATTAATGTCGTGGTTGTGAATGTATGAGTGTTTATGTGTTTATAAATATGTACTTATTTGCTTGTTATTTCCCCTCATTTTTCGTTTTGCCTTTTCTTTTCGTCGTTTGCTAAAATAAGCTGAATAATCCCCCTCGGCACTAGAGCTGTAAAACGCTATTTGCCAATAAAGAATTTGTCTTGTCTTGCCTTCTCTCTCTCTCTCTCTCTCTCTCTCTCTCTCTCTCTCTCTCTCTCTCACCTTTTTTTCCCTTCGTTTGTGTGTGTGTTATTTGTAATAGATGTAGATCAGCAAGGACAGACTGGAAGAATAGGCTATGCCTAAAATCTTAATCCTTGAATAAAAACGTTTTGAGTTCTGAGTTATGAGTTCTATCTCTCTCCTCCTCCTCCTCCGCCTTCTTCTTCTTCTTCTTCATTCATCCCTTCCTCTCTTTCTCATTCCACCCCCACTCCCTTCTTCACCCCCCCCCACCCCACCCCACCCCCCACGACCTCCCCCTTATATATTTTTTTCTCAATCTTTTCTCATCTCCAATGTGCCCACGAAGAGTAAATAAATTCACCGCCGGTTTGAAGCAGATCCAATCGGTTGACAGACCTTTCTAATCCCTTGCCGATAAAACATCTGGACGGGGGTAGGGGAAAGCGGAGACTGCGAACAAAAGAGACATTCATCATTATCTCTCTCTCTCTCCCTCACCCCTTCTCTCTCTCTCTCTCTCTCTCCCTTTGACAGAAGCTGCCCCCCCTCTCTCCCTGGTAGACAGTTCTATCTGGAAGGAACCGGAAAATGAGAGATAGACTGACTGACAGACAGACCGACAGACAAACAAACAAACAGAAAAAAGACAGAGAGGGATTTAACATAGGTGGGGGACACAAAGATTGAGAGGGAAGAGAGAGAGAGAGAGAGAGAGAGAGAGAGAGAGAAACAAACACACAAACAAACCAAACACACACACACACACACACACACACACACACACACACACACACACACACACACACACACACAAACAAAAAAAAACAACCAAACAAACAAACAAACTCTCTCTCACACACACACACACACACACACACACACACACACAAGCACATTGACATACTCACCCGTCTCTTGCCACGAGCTCTCTGACAACAGAAGGTGCAACAGAAGGTCCGGTCCTGCTGGATCCGCTCACCACCATTACCAGAACCGGAACCAGAACCAGAACCGGAACCGGATCCAGAACCAGAACCAGAACTGGTACCAGCTCCATCCCCGCCGACGTCCACACCATCCGACCTCCCCGTCCTTGACCTTGACCCTGACCCTGACCTTGACCCTGGATCGTCCGCATTAGACCTGACCCGGAGCAGACGGAGACAGGGCCACTGCTCACTCTCCTCCTCCTCCCCCACCCCCGCCCCCTTCGCCCCCATCTCCAGCAGAGCGGAAAGATGGGCGATGTAGGAGGCGGCCAGGCGAAGAGTCTCCACCTTGGACAGCTTGCGGTCCGGGGGGTGGGTGGGGATGAGGGTGCGGAGGGCGAGGAAGGCGGAGGTGACCCGGTGGGCGCGCGCCCGCTCCAGGAGGCGAGGAGGGGGAGGTGGAGGGCGTGGTGGTGGTGGTGGTGGTGGTGGTGGTGGTGGAGGGGGATGGGGAGGAGGTAGTGGTGGGGTGTTTTCTGGATGATGGGGTTGGTGGGTGGAAGAGGAGGAGGAGGAGGGGGATGTGGTGGTGGTGTTCTTTGGGGAAGGAGTGTTTTCTCTTTCGGTTTCTGTGTTAGTTGCTTCGCTGTGCTGGTGGTTGTGGTGATGGTAGCTGTGGTCATGGTTGTGGTGGCGTGTGTCCTGGTTGTTAGTGCTGCTAGTGTTGTTGTTGTTGTTGATGGTGGTGGTGGTGGGGGTGGGTAGGAGGAGTTCTTTGGTGGTGGCGTTCTTTAGCAAAGGAGGGTTTCCTCTTCCGGTGGTGGTGGTGTTGGGTTCTGTGGGTTGGTGGTGGTGGTGGCTGTGGTGATGCTGGTGGAGGTCTCGTGTGTCTTGGTTGTTGCTGCTATTGTTGTTGTTGTTGTTGTTGTTGTTGGGGGAGGTGGGGTTGGGGAGGTGCACGTTGTTGTTAGTGGTGGTGATGGTGTTCTTTGTCGGAGGACTTTTTCTTCTGGTGTTGGTGTTGATGGCTTCGTCGTGTTGTTGTTGTTGTTGGTGTTGGTGGTTGTGGTGGTGGTGGTGGTGGTGGTGACTGTTGTGGCCACATGTGTCCTTGCTATTGTTGCTGTTGTTGTTGTTGTTGTTGTTGCTGTTGATGGTGGTGGTGGGGGTGAGGAAGTGCTCGGTGGTGGTGGTGGTGGTCATTGTCTTTGGCGAAGGAGGGTTTCTTCTTCCGGTGGTAGTAATGTTGGCTTCTTTGCGTTGGTGGTGATAGCGGTGGTGGCTGTGGTGGTGGTGGTGGAGGTTGTCGCGTGTGACTTGGTGGTTGTTGCTGCTGTGGGTGGTAAGGGTGGTGGGGAGAAGTTCGTTAGTGGTGGTGGGGGTTTGCAGGGTTGCGGTGTGGAGTGCTGTAGTGGTCACGGTTCGTAGTTTGGGCAGAAGGTCTGGACGGTGGATGATGCGAAGGTCTTTCCAGATCATGTGGAGAAGTCTGTCGTCGTTGTTACTGGAGTCTTTTTCGTTTGAAGGATCGCCGATGCTGCTGACTTGAAAACGTTGGTGGTTTGAAATTTCCGGATTTGGTATACTGATATTTGGTGTCTCAAGATTTGACATACCTGTAGTAGGTACCCTTGGATTGGGTACACTGATTTGAGGTGTCTCGTGATCTGGTATACCGACATGAGGCGTCTTTTGATGATTTGGTATACCGATATCAGGTGTCTCGGGATTTAGTATACCAATATGAGATGGTACGGGATAATCTGGTATACCGATATCAGGTGACCCGGTATCTGGCATACCGGTATGAGGCGTCTCAGGAGCCGGCATACTGCTATGGCCTGTTGGCTTGCCACGGCTGAAGAAGAG
>NC_134894.1:47296263-47303763 GCF_041734735.1 Babylonia areolata | reverse complement strand
CAGAACAGGCACCACTAAACACCACCGAAGTGACTCAGCAGCAGTGCAGGGTCTCCTCTGGTGTGTGACCTCCTGACGACCTGACATCGATGGTTCCCTGCGGACTGCCGACGATGAAACTGTGACGGACGAACCCAGGTATGGCCGTGTATGGGGGAATCTAAATTAGCGGAGTGGGAGTAATGCCACTGAAATGGTGCAGATGATGGGGCAGCAAAAAAACAAAAACACAAAAAAACAAAACAAAAAACAACACCTTACCAGCGTTCGTATGAAAAACCCCCAACTAATTAACAAATTAAGAAAATAAAGATAAAGGAATATATAATAGAATAAATACACAACAGAAAACAAATAAACAAGCAAATGAATAGAAAAAAAGAACAAATGAGTCAATAAATAAACGAATAAAATAATAAATGAATAAATAAACAAATAAACAACGAGATAAACACCTTACCAACCATCCAGATCCCATATGAGAGAGAGAGAGAGTAAAAACAAATTCACTGAACGATGCAACCGAAACAATTTCCAACAATCAGAATCCTTGGACAGAAGCGTATACACATCGAATATTTTTTTTTTTTTTTTTTGCGACCAACTGTCACTAGCTCGCCATAACGCCGAACCTTCTAGAAAATCGAACGTCACAGACGACTATCACCCTTTAACCAGTGCTCACAGTACTGTAGGAATCAGCTACATAAAAGCAGGCATGTACTCAACGAAAGGCTAAGAAATCGAAACAGGGTTTGATAATTCACCAGACTGCATAATATTATCGTCTAAGACTGGCCTCTCACTGAATACAGAAAATGTATTTGCTGTTTCAAACACACGTACATAATAAACAGCTTGAAAAAAAAAAGCGTTTGAAAAATCGATGTTTCAGGCCAAATTTTTCACAAATTTCCAGTAGTTTAGAAACAATTGCTACAGTTTTGCATTGTAGAAAAAAGAAGAAAAGAAACAAAGTATATTTATATATATATAAGTGCAAGAAATTGCCTCTGGTTATGAACAATTCTCTCACTCCATTGACTGCACCATACACTGCTGTTTAGCCGCAAAAAATCAGTATTCATTCAACTTTCACCATTTCCCCCTTCCACAAGAAGAAGATAAAACCAAGAGCTTTCCTTCACTTAGTTTTTTTTGGTGAACACTTTTCTTTTTTTTTTTTTTTGAGGACGAGAGTTGTTCAGCTGTGCGGCGTCTAGTCTGCTGTTCAGTCTCGAAGGGTGTGAAGGGTTAGGGAAGGGTAAATGAGGGAACTGGGGAAGGGGGGGGTGAAGGGGGGTAGGAAGGGGGGTTGAGACAAGAGTGGAGTGTTTATGAAGATTTCAGATTCAGATTCAGATTGCTTGCTTGCGTGTGTGTGTGTGTGTGTGTGTGTGTGTGTGTGTGTGTGTGTGAAGGAGAAAGGGGGAGGGTGGTGGTTTTGGAGGGGTGTGTGTGTGTGTGTGTGTGTGTGTGTGTGCGCGCGCGCGCGCGCGTGTGTGCGTGTATGAGTCTGCACGCGAGTACGCACACACACAGACACACAGGTGCATTCACACACACACACACGTGCGTGCGTGCATGCATGCATGAACGCAAACAACACACACACACACACTTACACGCACATACATACACGGGCATGAACAAGCGTGCGTGCATGCATGCATGAACGCAAACAACACACACACACACACACACACACACAGACACCTGCATGCAAACAAGAACACACACACATACACACGCACGCACACATGCATGCATTCATGCAAACAAGAACACACACACACACACACACGCACGCACGCACGCACACACACACACACACACACACAAAGAAAAAAACCCCACAACACAGCACAACACAAACACAAACAGTCATAGAGAAATTAAAATCAGCAGTAGACAAGCCAAGACACAGACACATACTTTACAGAGTAGAAAAGCAAACATTCAAGATAATAATTAAAAAAAAAACAAAGACAAAAAAAAAAAAAAAAAAAAAAAACCCGCGCAATCACGGGATGAAAAAAATAACAGAAGAAAGAAAAACACAACTACAGAACAAAAAAAAAAGAAAAAAAAAGAAAAGAAAAAAAAAGAGCGAGCGTCTCAATTTACTTCAAGATTGACAAACCGAAAGTGTGTTCCGGGATAATTATTTTCCGTGAAGCTAAAATAAAAACAAGCTGTAGACAGATCCGCTGTTTGGATATCTTGACCCCTCGCTGTGACAGCTTAAGACAGGGGTCTGTGAAATAGAGATAGCAGCAACAGCCTGCCACAGCCTGACTCTTGATTGCAGACAGAAAAGGCAGCTTGCACGTTTTTTTTTTGTTTTTTTGTTTTTGTTTTTTATCTCCCCTTCTTTTATGGAACAAGACATCGCGTCAAAAGAAGAATTACAGAAGCATCGTTGTGTTGGCTGTGGTAAACAACCGTTCCTTGCAATTTTTTTTTTTTTCGAGGTGTTTGTTTCTTGATACTTTTTTTTTTCCTTTTTGGTTGGTTTTTCATTCTTGTTGTGTGTGTGTGTGTGTGTGTGTGTGTGTGTGTGTGTGTGTGTGTGCTTTTTGTAGCAGTCTAGATAAGCGTTTGCGGATGGGATTGTAGAAGTGTGAATGCGTAGCGCACGTGCGTGCGCGCACACAATCACATAGACACGCGCGCGCGCACATAAACAGACATACACACACGTACGCACAGAAATAAATCCACTCAAACAAACTCACACTCGTACATGCATACATACATACATACATACATACATACATACATACATACATACACAAACACACACACACAAGTGTACACACTCACACATATATACATAACTATGTATAAGCGCGCGCACGCACGCACGCACGCACGTACACACACACACACACACGCTTGCGCGCGCGCGCGCACAGACGCACACATGCACGCTCCATCCCTTCTGTTCACACACACACACACACACACACACACACACGCACACACGCACGCACGCACGCACACACACACACACACACACACACACGCACACACAGTGAGAGAGATAGAGAAACGAAAACAAAGACACAGACCGACACAGATTGAGATGGACACACAGACAGACATGGACAGAGCGACACACAGACAGACACACTGACAGACATGACTAAGTCCCTTCACTCAGTGACTTGTCAAGTCCCAACACGGAATGCACCCAATTTTTTTTCCCGCCCCACCACCAAACTTGACGAGTTGCCCTTGTCAGCAAACGACGCTTTTACAAACATTGCATCACCACACGAAAACATCAGTTTTTGACGGAAGATGAATGCTATACCACATGCATACCGAAATGCTTGTCATAGCGTACTAGTACGACCGACATATGCTTTCGGTTCAGTAAAAAACATGATAAAATAGAATAAACATAAAACAAAAAAAACGAAATGGAATAAAAATGAAATAATGCGTACCTACTTTTTAAACAGACTCTGAGCCGCAGTTTACTCACAAACCAACCTGTGCTTTGGCAATGACTAACCGAAGAAGTCTTGTGATAGGATGATATACGCTGTATATGTGGATGTTCTAAATCTGAGCACATACCGAAGCAGCTACAGTCTGTCTTCGCCTTTGTCTATTTGACGTTTGTCTACGAAGGATGTAAGCTACAATTAGATTGAAAAATAACAGTATTTGGTGATTCCAAGTCTCTCTGCGTTTGTTGATTTATTAGACAGTAAAGCAAAAGACAAAAATTAATCACAATAAACTGTGTGACTGGAGGATGTGTATTTTGACGAAGAAAAAAACAGCGTTAACCTTCGAGGTTGGAGCATCAGTAAATGTTTTCGTTTTGTCCAGAGCGGGACTAAGTCTTGTGGATTAAACCAGAGCGAAAAACAATGTTATAAAAAAAATATTTGTCTATGCGAACAGGATACTAAATACAATAAATCAATAAATCAATCAATCAATCAATAATAAAAAATAATTAAATACTACTTCCGCTGTCATTCTTCAACACGTTCTATTCTGTGAAATAGAACACATTCAAGTCCTGTGAAATAGACAGTTTTATTTTGAAATAGACTTCGAAGTGATACTGGATAGATCTGTAGCGGACACACTCCTCCTGTGGAATGAACAGTTCTTAAAAAAAGCAAATAAATAAAAAAATAAATAAAAAAACAACAACCCAGAACTGAGAAGTGACAAAACAGCACCCCCCCTCGGACCCTTGACAGAACTTTCTCACTCGCCATCATCCGAACCATGGTCTGTTTTTCATTCTGTTTCCGCAACAACAAGGTCAGTCCCAGAAACCAAACGGAGCTGCCCGATATTCTGGCCGTCGCTGAAACTCCCAGCACCCAGGGTACCACCCCTCCCGAGGCATCTGAAGGACCCACAGTTCCAGACAATGCTCCAGATTCCAGTCTTTCTCCCGCTGCAGCCGAGAACGCCGCCGTTGATAGTTCCGCCGCTGGGGGCGCCGGCTCTGAAGGAGTTGTTGTTTCTGTCGGGTCTCAAGGTTCTGATCGTCCAGCGGTGCCTTCTGTCAGCTCCGAACGTTCTGGAGCCTGTGTCGGCTCTGCACAGTCTCCTTGTCTTTCAGGGAACGATGCTGGTAAAAACCCTGCAGCCCTCTGCAACGACCGTGCTCGTCTGGAAGAGTGTGGGAATTGTGGACGAGGTGGTGGTGACGTTGATGAAGAAGATGAGGGTTGTTTCAATAAGGGGAACAACATCGGAGAGACAGACAAGCCCACTGCTACGTTATGGTCTACGGAGGCTTCTGCTGCAATGCCAGGTTCCACGGGACAGATGTTACCTGACAAAGCTGAGGTATGTATGTCAGTCTGTGGTTAGTGGCATTGTTTAAAATAGCAATAGTGATGATGAAAGAGATGCTTATACAGCGCCCTATTCTCCCTCGGTCGGAGACCAAGCTCTAAGCGCTCTTTACCAACACGGAGTCATTTTGCACAACAGGCTGAATACCTGGGTAGGTTGAGCCCAGTGGCAGCTGCCAATGGGTGCTCATCATTTGTTTCCCGTGTCATTTAATCAGATTTCGATCACGCACGCGCACAGAGAGAGAGAGAGAGAGAGAGAGAGAGAGAGAGAGAGAGAGAGAGAGAGAGAGAGATGTAACGTTTTTTGGTTTTTTTTGTTTTTGTTTGTTTTTGTTGTTGTTTTTACCCCGCGCTCGAGGCAGTCACACATTTCCGGGGAAGTGCATGCTGGGTATGTTCTTGTTTCCAGAACCCACCGAACGCTGACATGGATTGCAGGATCTTTAACGTGCGAATGTGATCTTCCGCGTGCGTACTATACACACGAAGGGGATTCAGCTCAGGCACTTAGCAGAATTGCACATACTTTGACCCGGGGGATCGGGAAAAAAATCTCCGACCCTTACCCACCAGGTGTTACGGGGATTGAAATCAAGAGACTTGGAGCTAGAATCTACCGCTCAAACCATTTGACCACAATAGTATATTTTCTTGGATTTCTCTTTGTTATCACAACAGATTTCTCTGTGTGAAATTCGGGCTGCTCTCCCCAGGGAGAGCGCGTCGCTACACTACAGCGCCACCCATTAAAAAAAAAAAATTCCTGCGTGCAGTTTTATTTGTTTTTCCTATCGAAGTGGATTTTTCCTAAAGAATTTTGCCGGAAACAACCCTTTTGTTGCCGTGGGTTCTTTTACGTGCACTGAGTGCATGCTGCACACGGGACCTCGGTTTATCGTCTCATCCGAATGACTAGCGTCCAGACCACTACTCCAGGTCTAGTGGAGGGGGAGAAAATATCGGCGGCTGAGCCGTGATTCGAACCAGCGCGCTCAGATTCCCTCGCTTCCAAGGCGGACGCGTTACCTCTAGGCCATCACTCCACAGTATAATTCACTTCATGAAATTGATTTATTTATTTATTTATTTATTTATGTTTTTTTTAGTTGTTGTTTTGTTGGGTTTTTTGGCGATAATTGGTAGGGACTACAGTTATTTTTTATTGTGAATTCTTTTGATAAAAATTTCGTTGTATGATTGTTTTTGCTTCTTTCATGTTTGTATTTTCTTTCCTTTTTTTTTCTTTTTTCTTGAAAATTGATATGCATTCGTGTCTTGTTCATGTATCCTCTGTTTTGAAATAAACACATTTATTGACTTGTCTCGTTTTCAAAGTCCGTTTCAAGTTTTCTTAAGTTCTTCTTTTTTTGGTCTTTTCTTGAAATTCATGCGTTACACGTTTTGCATGTTTGACGTGTTCGCGGGGAAGAATTGTGAGTTGCATTACCGTTTTTTTAGTATATATATGTGTGTGGGCGCGCGCGTGTGTGTGGAAAGAGAGAGAGAGAGAGAGGTGGGGGTGGTGCAGGTTTGGGAGGTAGTTGTCATACGTGCATGTGCGTGCGTCAGTATGTTCACGTACACAAAAACAAACATGTGTACACCAGCATGAATGCGCATGCTCGCCGCTTGTTGCTCACAATAAATATAGAGCTGGACTTCCCATATTGTGTTTGTAAGTATTGATTGTAGTGCCCGACGTTGCTATTTTGCGTGACTTTTCTGTGGCTGCCTTCACCTCTACACTCCATCTGGCTCACTACGATCGGCTTCGGATCCACTGTGTTTACCTCAACACAGATTCAAACTCTCTACTGTTGGCCGCCGTTCTTTCTCTGTCTCTGGACCTTGCAATTGGAATGAACTTCCTCTTTCGCTTCGTCAAGTCTCCACACTCAGTTCTTTCAAGTCTGGCCTTAAAACCCACCTCTTCACAAGATAGCCTCCCTTCCCTGCCTCTTCCTTGTCTTCAGTTTCTCCACTTTTACAGTTATGCATGCGTGTGAATGATTTGTCTCTGCACAAGATTCAGCGCTATATAAATACTATTATATTATCATTATCATCATCATTATTATTATTATTACATACTCCCCGCATTCGATGTTGATTGTTCCTGTTCTGGGCCCCTGCCCTAAGGAGGTAGATCACATTATGAATATCTACAACTTAGATTCAAAGAGATTCAAAGAATTTTAATCACTTTGCCCCTTTTGGGGTGTGGAGGATACAATGACAATACATACTCATTGAATCACAACTTCAGTCCAACGATGTCTCGTAAAAAACGCACACCCACGCACACACACACACACACACACACACACACACACACACGCGCGCGCGCGCGCGCGCGCGCGCTAATGATAATAATTTGCAACAAAACAAATCAAACTTAAACATACTGACAATTATATTTTAGATGTAGCAAAAGTTACACACCCTTTCCAAGTTTTATGAATCTACTTTGATGAAGTTGTGTTTTCTCCCCACCATTGAATAAATTGTATAAACCGAACATTGACATATGTGATTTATATTTATGTGGTATCAGTTTATTTCGAATTACATTATTTTGGAGGACATTCTAAAACAAAATGAAATTCATTCCCATCAGTACTCATATTACATTCCTTGCAAAATTCTGTTTTCTCTGTTT
>NC_134894.1:47286263-47288763 GCF_041734735.1 Babylonia areolata | reverse complement strand
TGCTTATCTAATGGGAGGCGAACGAGGAAGAAGAAGATCTTGCCCTTTCTCCCAAGTTTGACTGGGAAATCAAAATCTCAGCGCCTGGTCATTCTGATGAGACGATAAACCGAGGTTCCGTGTGCAGCACGCAATTGGCGCACCGGAAAACAAAACAACAACAAAACATGGCAACAAGAGTGCTGTCCTCTTGCAAAATTCTGTAGAAAAAATCCCCTCCGATAGGTACACAACGAGGATTATATGCACGCGCTCAAGGCCTGACAAAGCGCATTGGGTCATGCTGCTGGTCAGGCATCTTGCCTAGCAGATGGAATGTAGCGTATATGACTTTGTCCGATTGTAGTGACACCTCTTTGAGAAACTGTAAACTGAAACTGACCTGCTGTATCTGTTTTGGGGGAATTGCTCCAAGTGGAGTTTATTTTCAGCTGCCTATATTTTGCTAACACCCTTAAAGTCATGTTGCCCAGGGCTTGGATGTTTTGTTCGGTGAAGGTTGCGTTTTTCGAGACAGGAGTTGGGTGGGTGTGTGTGTGGGGGGGGGGGGGGGGGGGGGGGGGGGGCGGGGGTGGTCCTGAATGTTCGGGTGGGAGGTCCGTCTGGCGGTCCAAGCGAGGGATGGCAGGGTGTGTGGGTGGGTGGGTGGGGGGCTGGGGGGTCCTGGCCGACCCAAAGCGGAAGTGAAGTCATTGCTGTTCTTCTTGCGTTCCAAGGAGGGGAGTCGTGGCTGTCTCAAAATGGTATGAAGTCATGGCAGTTCTTCTGGCGTTCCAAGGAGAGGAGTCGTGGCTTTCTCAAAATGGTATGAAGTCATGACAGTTCTTCTGGCGTTCCGAAGGGGGAGTCCTGGCTGTTTCAAAGGGAAGTAATGCCATTCTGTTGTTGTTGTTTTGGGTTTTTTTCTGGCGTTCCAAAGGAGAGTCCTGGCTATCAAAAAGGGGAGTGAAATCATTGCTGTTCTTCTGGCGTTCCAAGGAAGGAATCCTGGCTGTCTCAAAGGGAAGTGAAATCATTGGTGTTCTTCTGGTGTTCCAAGAGGGGAGTGTCCCTGGCTGTCTCAAAGGTGAGTGAAGTCATTGCTGTTCTTCTGGTGTTCCGAGGGGAGAGTCCCTGGCTGTCTCAAAGGGGAGTGAAGTCATAGCTGTTCTTCTGGCATTCCAAGAAGGTAGCCCTGGCTGTCGCAAAGGGGAGTGAAGTCATTGCCGTTCTTCTGGCGTTCCGAAGGGGGATTCCTGGCTGTTTCAAAGGGAAGTAATGCCATTGCTGTTGTTGTTGTTTTTCTGGCGTTCCAAAGGAGAGTCCTGGCTATCAAAAAGGGGAGTGAAATCATTGCTGTTCTTCTGGCGTTCCAAGGAAGGAATCCTGGCTGTCTCAAAGGGAAGTGAAGTCATGGCTGTTCTTCTGGTGTTCCGAGGGGAGAGTCCCTGGCTGTCTCAAAGGGGAGTGAAGTCATTGCCGTTCTTCTGGCGTTCCGAAGGGGGATTCCTGGCTGTCTCAAAGGGGGAGTGAAGTCATGGCTGTTTTTCTGGCTTTCCAAGAAGTTAATCCTGGCTGTCTCAAAGGGGGAGTGAAGTCATGGCTGTTCTTCTGGTATTCCAAGAGGGGAGTCCTGGCTGTTTCAAAGGGAAGTGAAGCCACTGCTGTTTTTTGTGGCATTCCAAAGGGGAGTCCTGGCTGTTTCAAAGGGAAGTGAAGCCACTGCTGTTTTTTGTGGCATTCCAAAGGGGAGTCCTGGCTGTTTCAAAGGGAAGTGAAGCCACTGCTGTTTTTGTGGCATTCCAAAGGGGAGTCCTGGCTGTTTCAAAGGGAAGTGAAGCCACTGCTGTTTTTTGTGGCATTCCAAAGGGGAGTCCTGGCTGTTTCAAAGGGAAGTGAAGCCACTGCTGTTGTTTTGTGACATTCCAAAGGGGAGTCCTGGCTGTTTCAAAGGGAAGTGAAGCCACTGCTGTTGTTTTGTGGCATTCCAAAGGGGAGTCCTGGCTGTTTCAAAGGGAAGTGAAGCCATTGCTGTTTTTTGTGGCATTCCAAAGGGGAGTCCTGGCTGTTTCAAAGGGAAGTAATGGCATTGCTGTTTTTTTCTGGCGTTCCAAAGGAGAGTCCTGGTTATCAAAAAGGGGAGTGAAATCATTGCTGTTCTTCTGGCGTTCCAAGAGGGGTGGAGGGTGTGTATGTGGGAGGGGGGAGGGGGGAGGGGATGGGGGTGGGGGGTGGGGGGGGGGGGTTCGGATGCCTTGGGATGTCTTCACGGTGTTTATAGTATTTCATCACAGAGATCTATGTGGACTGAAGAAGTGATTTCCGGCTCTGTGTGTGTGTGTGTGTGTGTGTGTGTGTGTGTGTGTGTTTATTTTTTTATTTTTTTCCTATACCAACGTTGACTATTTCGCACTGTGTAGTGCGCATGCTTCATAGAACGATTTTTTTTTTTTTTTTGGGGGGGGGGGGGGGGGAGGGGGGGCGGCCGGGGCGGGGGTTGTTTTGTTTTGTTTTTGAGGGT
>NC_134894.1:47282221-47284721 GCF_041734735.1 Babylonia areolata | reverse complement strand
TGGAGGAAGTTGGAGAAAGAACACGGCAGAATTGGGTATTGGAGTAGACACTGGTGTTGATGAAGATGTGGAAGAAGAAGATGATGATGAAGAGTTGGGGGAGCGATCCAATATATAGTGCACGGATTCCACGGAATTTTACAAGACTCGTGGAGACCTCACATTCGTACACTCCAGCAGAAAGGAAGTCAAATAGATCAGTCTCGTGTTGAGCAAAAATCTAAAATGTAGATTGAACATGAAGACCTCTCTTTTCACAGAGCGAGTTGTTAACCATCTGGAACACCTCACCAGACGTGGTTGTGGAGGCGCGCCAACAATTTCAACGTTCAAGAGCAGACTTGACACTCACACTGGGCCATTAATTAATCACCCACAACATACAACGCAGAATGCATCCAACTGGTATAGTCCACGCATGCCACCGAAAATTGTGTTGATACCTCGAGGAACGACCAACAGACCTAACAAGGTCTCAAGCGTCAATAAAGTTCAAGTTGAGACCAGACAACATGGCCGTGTGCAAAAAAAATCAATGGATCAAATACCGTTTTAAAACATTCAACAAGCAAACGTGTCCCTTTCACGTACAATCAGACTGTGGATGTAGCGTCGACTATTCTCCTGAATAGTTTTTGACGTGTGAATTCATTTCCACTGAACATTAACCATGTTCGGCGGTGGCAGCGACATTAATCCGTTTGGACTGGAAAGCTTGGAAAAGCTGGTGACGCCAATTCGGTGACATGAGCGACACTTCAAACGGACTACTGTGACGGGTCGGAGTTCCACGACAAGTTTAGGTAGGGCTACGTTTTAGCTAAAGTCCTGTTTTAGCGTTCCAAAGTTCAGGGACCTGTTAACCCGGTAGTCTGTGTGCCTCGATGAAACATTACCATCAGTAGAAGTCGGGCGCACTCTCGAAAGCGTTGGACTTTCAATCTGAGGGTCCCGGGTTCGAATGACGGTAACGGCGCCTGGTGGGTAAAGGGTTGAGATTTTTTTTTTCCGATCTCCCAGGTCAACATATGTGCTGACGTGCTTGTGCCTGAACCCTCTTCCCGTGTATACGCACGCAGAAGATCAAATACTGCACGTTAAAGATCCTGTAACCCATATCAGTGTTCGGTGGGTTATGGAGACACGAAAAAACCCAGCATGCATGAACCACGACACCGACAAGTCAATTTTGGTCGTGTAACGGAAAGAAGAAGAATGTGTAATCCATTTTCAGTGGGTTTTTTAACGCTTATTTTGCACGTTGTTTTACTTAGTTTTGCTGCGGATTCAGTCACTAAACTAACGTGCCGCCATCTTGCTCTTTCCGTTTTTGGTCCCGCAAACAATGAAAATGAAAACAAAAAACATGGCGGCTTGAGACAAGTCTCTGTTCGGGTTCATGCTACTCCCGGGGTCATTTTGCGCTGAATTGTGCCTGTTACTTGATTGCAAGGGTCGACTACATGCAACATGTCATTTCTCATATTCCTCCATTGCAAAACACGCGGAACGTTTCGTTTGAGGAAACAGGTGCAATAATCTATGACGCTAAAATAGGACTTTCCCTTCTTTTTTTATGTAACTCACAATGTTCAGCATGTTAGATAATGATTATTCACTAACAGCATGGTGTTAACGTGATCTTCTCTTGAGAATGCCACATGAGTAGATAGCTGCATGTCACATGCACGTAGGTCACTCATAATGACATGCAAAACCAATTATAACGCCGTTGTTGTGGTTATGGTTGTTGGTGATTTACATATTTATCTGTTTTCTCTGTTTCTACTGTTTTTACTGCTTTTTTTAATTTATTTATTTATGTGTGTCTCTATATCTCTCATAATGTACAATTTGGGTGTGGGGGTTGTTGTTTGTTTTTGTGTGTGTGTGTGTGTGTTGTTGTTGGGTTTTTTGGGGTTTTTTTTTTGGGTTTTTTTTGATAACATCTGATTTTCAGCCATCCAGACTTATTTCCCTACTTGTGATGTTGTCAATGAAATCACCATGCCCGTGCATTTTGCGGACATGGGAGTCAAAGAGTTAAATACATAAAAAAGAAGTTAACGATAGACATTACGTCAGACAGACTACTCGCCCTCTTTTCTGAGCTTCATGTGTCAATGGGGGTGGGGTGGGAGGGGGTGTAGGGGGTGGGCACTGGGGGGAAGAGGAAGGGGAGGAAGGGGGTGGGGCAGCGTTGGGGGTTGGGGGGTAGGGTGGAGAGGAGGGTAAACGGAAATATTTTAGTTTAAGAACGTGGCTTCCTCGGCCATCAACCTGGACCAAGTAGCAAAAACATCAATGACAAACTCCCTCACGGTGCGAAACAGTCAGTCAGCTGTCACTTGCTTGCTGTGTGCCGCGCAAGAAACTGAAATGACGAAACAGGAGTGGAGCGTGTTGGCCTGGTGATACCGCGTCCGCTTAGGAAGAGAGAGAGAGAGAGAGAGGGTGGTGGGGGTCTGGGGTGGGTGGGGGGTCTGAGCGCGCTGGTTCG
>NC_134894.1:47262221-47272221 GCF_041734735.1 Babylonia areolata | reverse complement strand
GCAAATTAAGCCCCCATAGCATTAATTACAGATTAACTTCCCTTTTTTTACTATCTGCACCAAAGACATGCAAAATAAATATAACTTTCATGCTTAGCAAAAGAATTTCCTGTTTGAACAAAAAATGATAATAAATGACTGCTCTTGTTGTTGTGTCAGAATATCAGATCAAAGTGCCAAGTTTAGAGAATAAATATATAAAAAAAAAATATATATAAATATATATATATATATATATATACATATATATAACAGTAAGTTCAGTTTGCATATAATTTGGCTTCTTTTTTAATTTTTTTGTGCCCATCCCAGAGGTGAGATATTGTTTTAAACAAGGTGTCTGGAAAGAATTGAATTTTTCCTATTATTATGCCAAATTTGGTGTCAACTGACAAAGTATTTGCAGAGAAAATGGCAATGTTAAAGTTTACCACAGACACACGGACACACACACACACACACACACACACACACACACAGACAACCAAACACCGGGTTAAAACATAGACTCACTTTGTTTGCCCAAGTGAGTCAATAAAAAGGTGACATTTAATGTCCCATAGCCTATTACAGCCCACCAGGGCAGCGAATTCATATCCAC
This sequence comes from Babylonia areolata, assembly GCF_041734735.1. NCBI lineage: Eukaryota > Metazoa > Mollusca > Gastropoda > Neogastropoda > Buccinidae > Babylonia > Babylonia areolata. The sequence goes on along the minus strand of NC_134894.1, from coordinate 47,271,620 downwards.
TGTGTCCACGGGTCAGCATAGGAAGGTGGGGCCCAGTCCTCTCCTTCCGCCGTTTTAACCCTCCCCTAACCGAAGTCAGGTTAACCTGTTCACACACTGGGTGGAGTGACGAAGCTCGGAGTAAAATGCCTTTCCCCAAGGACACACCCCCATGATGCCGAAAAATGGGCCTCTAAACCTGATCACTGTTGTTCACTGGGTCAGAAGTCCAGCTCCTTAGTGATTCTTCCATGGAGACATTAAAGGTTATAGTAAAGAAAAAGAATGACACAATAAGAAGACAGTTTTTGATTCATTCTCTATTGTCTGGTTTGCCTGCTTCATCCATTCAGTCCCTTCAGCACATACAAAACTCTGCTGCCCGACTCGTCCTCAGAATGAAAAGATCTGAGCACATCACTCCTCTTTTGCAACATCTCCAGTGGCTCCCTGTCTCACATTGAATAAAGTACAAGATCAGCACTCTATGTTATAAATGTATTCACAAATCTGCCCCTTCCAATCTCTGTGGCTGCCTTCACCTCTACACTCCACCTCGCTCTCTACGATCGGCTTCGGACCCTGAAGGAACAAAGCACTGACTAAAAAAAAGAGGGATAGTTCATTGGCCAGGAAAGCTGAAGCCAACTGGACGCCATATTGTTACTCGTATCCGGCCGTCAGTCCGTTGAGAACTCGTCTGCTTAGCTGGTGGTAGTTTCTGAACTGTAACCATGCATCTTCGATGAAATCGTGTTATGCTTGCCCGTATGACATGCCAAATGTTGTGTCTTTATTGAAATCTGCCAAAGTTATTACAGGAAAACAGTGCAGTGACACGTAGCGCAAACTTGCACGCACAGGAATGTCAGCTGAAGTAACGCCGCGAGTAAGTGAAAGCTGAGCGCTCGGCTACATACATGAAGTTACCGCTTCGCGCTATGCTGACACGAGTAGCAAAATGGCTGATTGAACACATCTGCTGGCTTCAGTTAGCAAAGGGGCTGAAAAAAAAAGGCATACGATATCCACCTATTTTTAGAACAGTGGTAACAAAGACGATCCAGAGAGACAGAACGTGCGAAATAGCAGGCTTCGTTTTTTGTTTGTTTGTTTGTTTGTTTGTTTTTCCGACTTTTTGTTTCGTGTTTTGGTTTTCTTATTGTGTAAACAATGACACTTCATTGTACACAGTTTGGTTGTAGCAATGGAGGCTGTCAACTAAAGAAGTGGAGGACAGCACATGTTTGCTGTTTTGTGTATGTCGATAGAAAATTCAGCAATCATTTGACCATGCCCACCAGAAGAGAAGTGTGAAAGTTCCCAAGCGGTCCTAAACTTTTTGGGAACACTATTATCTATATATATATATGTGTGTGTGTGTGTGTGTGTGTGTGTGTGTGTGTGTGTGTGTGTGTGTGTGTGTATATATATATATATATATATATATATATATATGTGTGTGTGTGTGTGTGTGTGTGTGTGTGTGTGTGTGTGTGTGTGTGATAAAAAAGAAAACAATAAAGCAACACCGTCCGACTGCAAGTGTGTGTGTTTGTGTGTGTGTGTGTGTGTGTGTGTGTGTGTGTGTGTGTGTAGACAGACAGACAGACAGACATATAGATAGGTACGTACCCAGGCAGATAGTTTGGTAGGACGATAGATAGATAGATAGATGTTACAGACACAGACACATGCTTTTCTTATGTAGTTTATAACCACATGAAATGATGACGAGCTAAAATCATCAGCCACTGACTATGTTTGACTGTTCAGAACACAGATTAAACATTTATTTTTTTCAAAAGCATCGAGTAGAGCGCAGAACACTTGAATCGCCTGTACAAGGCTTGCGACAAAAATCAAAACGATAACTTCTTCAGTGGTATACAATAGCATCTCTACCAACAACACATATCCGCATTTTGTACGATTAAGACAATATATACATGTATCCGTGTTTCACACGTTTTCAAAACAACGGAATCTAAACATGACAATAACAAGAACTTTTGGCAACAGTAGACCACACAATAAAAAGCGTAGAAAAAGGTCGCAAAAATACCAACAAGCTGCTTTCTGAACAACGATAGTTTTGGCAACAACTATTAAGATAGAAAAATATGTTTCTATGTTTTTTTATTCTGACATGCGTCAACATTATTTTCCTCTTATTTTTATATGAAGCGATGAAATGAGCTGTGACTGAGATCACAAATAAACGAAAATTTATACCTTGGGAACAGAAAAGGAAAGTGTTTTCTTGGATAATTACGAAAAAAAAAATAGAAGAAGAAGAAGAAGGGGAAAAAAATCTATTTGTTTACAAAGTTCTTCAGCCTAACTTTATGAAGTAACTGGTACCAAAATGCACGGCCGTTAAGAATGACTTCCAATGCAGAAAGGATGAAACTGGAGTGGTGTGTTGGCCTGGGGGGGTAACGCGTCCACACAGGAAACGGTAGAATCTGTGTTCACTAGTTCGAATCCCACACTCACCAAATGGGTAGGGTTCTCACTGTAGCGACACGCTCTCAGGGGAGAGTTCACACAGAGAAAACTGTTGTGACAAAAGATGGATACAGTGCAATACAATACAATACAATACAATACAATACAATACAATACATATACCATTAGGGACTTAAATTAATAACTCCGGAAACGTGTGCAACAGTGGAGAACTTGGTGACGAATTCCCACTATTTGTTTATCTTTGCTTTGATGGAAGCAAAAAATGGATTAAAACGAAACACGGGGGAACATTTGGATTGCTGTCAAGTCAGCCAGCTTCTTGCTTCTGCTCTCGAGAGAAGATCAGCCTCGCTGTATTTCTTGTTTTGCAGAGCCTGTGATGATTAACATTATTGGTCTTTCCATGCCAGTACTCATGAGTGGGTGTGTTTGTGTGTAAGGTTGAGTGGGAAGACACTTTAGAAGTGATGAATTAAATATGATGGTGTCTCTTCCTTACCTAATAGTGTTCATTATCTGATTACCTATGATACTGTAAATATTTATATTCTTATTCATGATATGATCTTTTTCTTTATCTACGTACTCGTAGATTGGTCGGTAAACTAATTGGTTCGTTAGCTGTTGAATGATGGAAGTGATATGTGATTGGTTGGTTCGCTGTTCAATAATACAGTGATTTGTGATTGATTGGTTAGCTGTAGAATAATGAAGTGAGTTGTGATTGGTTGGTTAGCTGTAGAATAATGAAGTGAGTTGTGATTGGTTGGTTAGCTGTAGAATAATGCAGTGAGTTGTGATTGGTTGGTTAGCTGTAGAATAATGAAGTGAGTTGTGATTGGTTGGTTAGCTGTAGAATAATGCAGTGAGTTGTGATTGGTTGGTTAGCTGTAGAATAATGCAGTGAGTTATGATTGGTTGGTTAGCTGTAGAATAATGAAGTGAGTTGTGATTGGTTGGTTAGCTGTAGAATAATGCAGTGAGTTGTGATTGGTTGGTTAGCTGTTGAATAATGCAGTGAGTTGTGATTGGTTGGTAAGCTGTTGAATAATGCAGTGAGTTGTGATTTGTTGGTTAGCTGTTGAATGATGAAAGTGATTTGTGATTTGTTGGTTAGCCTGTTGAATAATGGAAGTGAGTTATGATTGGTTGGTTAGCTCTTGAATAATGCAGTGAGTCGTGATCAGTTGGTTAGCTGTTGAATAATGGAGTTTTGATTGTGAAAATGAAAAATGAAAGAAAAAAAAAGAAAAAAGAAAAACAACAAGTATACTGACATTTCGTGTGCCTGGCACTAGACACTCCTCCCCGTCACCAAACTGGCTGAAATAATTCCAGACTGGATCAGAGCATTTATGCAGTGTAAAGCAGCGTCGTGTATTGAAATGGATCCTATTTCGAACACTGTATTGGCCAGTCGCTGACAGTGTCTATAATGATGCACACCTTCGTTGAGAATTTCCCTTCGCTTTTTTTTTTTTAAAAGTCAGCCTACACTGTCTTGGTTGGAATTTTGAACAGTCCTGGTGTAGCTTAGAAGAAGAAAAAAAAACGTAAGAAAATACTTCTATGTATGTTGGAATGAAACCGCTCAGCTCCTGTCAAATGCAAAGTAACACAGACACGCCGCAAAGAAAGAAATGACGTGTGACTGGAATCGCAGGTAACCATCACACTAACAAAAGCAACAGACAAAAAAATGCGATAATAAATACACACAGCCCAAACATGATACCGTTGCGACTATAAACATCGTAAACACGACTGCGATATTGTTGACACCACTACATAAACAACAAGAGAGGCAAGGCCTTCAAGACTCACTTGTGATACACTTTTTAAAAAATCCAAGCTTTTTATGTATTGAGTATAATTTCAAAATGTAATGTTTAAGATGAGAAAGATCAGTTTAAAGCAAATTAACTCCCCTAGCATTAATAACAGAGTAATTTCCCTTGTTTACTATCTGCACCAAAACGTTTGCAAAATAAATAAAACTTCCATGCTTAGCAAAAGAAGTTCTTGTTTGAACAGAAAATGATAATAATGACTGCTCTTGGTGTTGGGTCAGAATATCAGATCAAAGTGCCAAGTTTAGATAATACAAAAAATATAAATATAACAGTAAATGCAGTTTGCATATAATTAGGCTTCATTTTTTATTTTTTTTGTGCCCATCCCAGAGGTGCAATATTGTTTTAAACAAGATGACTGGAAAGAACTGAACTTTTCCTATTTTAATGCCTAATTTGGTGTCAACTGACAAAGTATTTGCAGAGAAAATGTCAATGTTAAAGTTTACCACGGACACACAGACACACAGACACACACACAGACACACACACACACACACACACACACACACACACAGAGACAACCGAACACCGGGTTAAAACATAGACTCACTTTGTTTACACAAGTGAGTCAAAATCGTGATGACTGGCAGTGATCATCGCATGTTTCTTTGCCCGGTAGAAAGCCACAAAAACATATAGAATGGAATATATTCACAGCCACAAAACATACATGATATATCAACAAAGAGGCAAGCGTGGTTCTTTATAGTCATGCATGTCAAAACATAATATTATGTCAAGACCACCACCTATGCATGAATGACTTCTTTTTTTTTTAGACCGCCAGCGACAATGAGAGTAGTATGTCTGTTCAAACATTTTTTTTTTCAATAAGGTGAACGAATGACAGAAGGGAAATGATGATTATACTTCGCGAAAAGGCAAAGGAATAAACGAATGATGAAAACGAAATAAATGAATAACTTCCTAAACAATGGACTATATAAGTAAGCTGATACATTTATATATTGTATGCATAACATACAGACAGCTGTACCATTACTTCATTTATAAACTACAATATCAAGAAATAAACACACGCATTAAACGAATAAGCAAACAAGAAACAAACAAACAATCAAACAAAAAACCCAATAAAACACAATAATAACATTTTATTCGCCGCTTCAGTATCTGCGCAGTCAGATAACAAGACCGTTTTGTGGGTATGGCTGATCGAGATCGATAGGACCCAAACGAACAAAAAATAGGCGCACATTGTTCTTTCGATTGTATCATCTATTTACAGACAGAAAGAGAGACAGACAAACAGACAGACACAGACAGAGAGAAACAGGGGAGGAGGAGGAAGAAGAAGGAGAGAGAGAGGGAGAGAGATAGAGAGAGAGAGAGAGAGTATATTCAATCAGGGTATTAAAATAGGCAAATGTACACGCTTTTTCGCACAGACCAAGAGAGAGAGAGGAGGGGGAAAAAGTGATGGAGAGAGAGAAATAGGGGCATGAGAGAGAGAGAGAGAGAGAGAGAGAGAGTCTATCCAATCAGGATATTAAAAGAAGCTAATGTACATGCTTTTTCACACAGCCCAAGAGAGGGAGAGAGGGGGGGAGGAAGTGAAGGAGAGAGAGAAATAGGGGTATGAGAGAGAGAGAGAGAGAGAGAGAGAGAGAGAGTCTATTCAATCAGGATATTAAAAGAAGCTTATGTACATGCTCTTTTCACACAGCCCAAGAGAGAGGGAGAGGAGGAGGAAGTGATTTAGAGAGAGGAAGAAGGGTATCAGAGAGCGAGAGAGAGAGAGAGAGAGAGAGATTTTATTTAATCGTGGTATTGAAATAAGCAAATGTACATGCTTTTTTCACATAGCCCAAGAGAGAGAGAGAGGAGGAGAGAGAGAGGGAGAAAGAGAGGTATCAGAGAAAGAGAGAGAGAGCACATCAGCAGCACACAACAAATAATGATGCACACGAATGAAAGAAAATAAGAATTAAAAAAAAAAAATCCAGGGAATCCTTTGAACGGGGCCCAATGAAAAGTACACCTATCTTTCTCACCCAATGCGGTGATAATGTCTCTTCGTATACAACAAACATGCCAGCTTCAAACGAAAAAAAAGCTTGGACACTCTGTGTTTATATTCATTCATCGTATATTTGATAAACAACCACCTAACTGTATTCATTTTTTTTGTGTGTGAGAAATGAAAATCAACAAACTGAAAATGGATTGTCGACGTACACGTGAAACAGCTTTGATTAACAAACAAAAAATACACACACACACACACACACACACACACACACACACACACACACACACACACTAAAAAGACAGTTCATCTGGTGACAAAAGCGAATTGATTTCTGAACAAGTCAAATCTCTTAACGAACCCAAATATGCACTTTCCCTGTTGTTCCTACACAGCGATGTATCAACGTTAAGTACAAACATCTTGATAGAATTTTGTTTCTCTGGACAGAGCAGTAGTGGGGTAGAGTCTAGACGACTTAGAACTGTCATTAGAAATCAATACTAAAGCGAACAAATGGTTCAATGTGTCTCACTCTGGTCAATGAAAAGTACAAATGTAATTTGTCAGAAAACCCCCCAGCAAGAAACAGAAATAAAACGAAACAAACAAACAAAAAAAACAACATACACACAAAAACAACAACAACAACCCCCCAAAAAAACCAAACAAACAAACAAACAAAGAAAAAAACAAAAAACAAAAACAAAAACAAAACAAAACAAACAAACAAACAAACAAACAAAAAAACAAACAAACAAAAAAAACAACAACAACCAACAATAACACAAAACCACTTTCTGTGATTTAACAAACACAATACTCATCTCTCTCTCTCTCTCTCTCTCTCTCTCTCTCTCTCTCTTAAACAAAAAGTCAATTTGAATCTAAAGTTCACATGGTCTGACGAGCAGACACAAACCTCTTATTCCACACACACTGGTCTTGTTAAGACAACGATAATATAAGTGATGCTGATTTTGGTAACTAAAACCATGATTATGTAATTCAGAATCCGAACAATTATGATTCATTATCCGATTCTCTGTAAAAAGCAAGTGTCATTTGAGCACATTATTAATTTCCCATCTGATAAAAAGCATTGAATTAAAATTTTAAAAAAGAAAGCAATATCAAACACTATGTCTACGTATCGAATACATATCTAAAACATTGTATAGATATACAATTAAGAATGAGTCCTTACAAAAAATCCAGTCCAAACAGTCGCTTGAACAATGGATATACCCCAACAAATAAAACAACTTATCTCTGCCCTTTTGTGCACAGCAAAATCCATTTTGAAGGCCAGATACAAGAAAGTACCTTCCGCAAAAATCACAATTCAACGCAAGCATAACGAATCTATATTACATAACGTACGTCCATGAATTTGTATAACACAACAGATGTTCAACATACATCCATGAATTTGTATAACACAACAGATATTAATGACTCTGCGTAACAAGCGTTTGTGAACCTGTGTAGCACAACAAATGTTCATGAATCCACGAGGTGACGTTCGCCGACCTCTGAAGCACAACAAATGTTCACGGATCGACGAGACTAATGTTCATGAACCTGCGTAGCACAACAACAACAACAAATGTTCATGACTCCACGAGACTAATGTTCACGAGCCTTAGAAGCACAACAGAACTGATGTTCATGAATCCATGGAACAAGAATAAAATCGTAAAGCACAACGAATGTCCGTGACTCCATGGAACACTCTCAGTTAGCGCAGGACGTCTTCACGACCCAGTTTAACAAAATGCTCATGGTTCCCAACGTAGCAGTCGAATATGAACACGCGCCGATCAACACATTGTCATAAACCCAGGTAACAAATGTTTGTGAACTTTTTTTTTGTAGTGTAACAAATGCTCGTGAATCCACAGAACAAATTCCTGCCACCCCACCCCACCCCTCTTCCCTCCGCTGCTGGAATCACCGCTGATTAAAATCACAGCCCTATTACTTTCTGTGCTCTTTTCTTGTGCGATCTTGTTATTTCAATCACAGGCCCAACGTTTTGCTTTGGTTTTACCGGGATTTTTTAAAGATTCATTTATTTTAGTTTCGTTTTTTGGTAATTTTCGTGTCAGAGCGATTTTTTGATGTTGTAATTTTCCCTTCGAAATGGAAAAATTTATGCGGCGGAACTAATGGAAATTTTTTTGAGATACGCGCGCGCACACGAGTATATGTATATATATATATATGTGTGTGTGTGTGTGTGTGTGTGTGTGTGTGTGTGTGTGTGTGTGTGTGTGTACATACGTGGTGTGTGTCCATCGAGATCGATGATGACCATCGTTGTCATCCAGCTGGGGGATGGGGGGAGGGTGGTGTGTGTGGGGGGATGCTCATGAATCTATCTGTGAATGCGCAGATGGTTGAATAGTCCAATCTGCGCACGAAATGTTCGCTGACAGTTGGGGCAGACAAAGACAGGCATATCATTGTCAGGGAGCTTGTTTGCCCGTGACTTTCTGGCCTGCCTCTTCTGAACAGCTGCAGCAGTCCTGTTGGCCTCGCACAACTTGGCGCCTTTGTGCACAGCAGCGCGCCATTTGTCAAGGTCCACTGCAGATTTCTCCCAGGAGTCAGGGTTGATATGAAACGCTTTCAGAGAGACTTTCAGAGTATCTCTGAAGCGCTTCTTCTGACCTCCGTGTGATCTCTTCCCTTGTTGCAGCTCGCCATAGAAGAGTCTTTTGGGCAGCCGATGGTCTGGCATGCGCGCCACATGTCCAGCCCAGCGAAGCTGGGACTGCATCAGGATGGTGAAGATGCTGGGAAGGGTGGCTTTTGCGAGCACCTCCGTGTCTGGGGTCCTGTCTTGCCACTTGATGTTCAGTAGCTTCCTGAGGCATGTTGTGTGGAAGTGGTTCAGGTTCCTGGCGTGTCGTTGGTACACTGTCCAAGTTTCGCAGGCGTACAGTAGTGTGGGGAGAACTACTGCTCTTCAGATCCAGTGTTGAGGGCACAATCATCAGCAAACAAAAAGTCTCTGATGATGTCTGTCATGACCTTCGTTTTTGCTTGAAGCCTTCTGAGGTTAAACAGCTTGCCATCTGTTCGGTACCAACT
>NC_134894.1:47249721-47254721 GCF_041734735.1 Babylonia areolata | reverse complement strand
TGGTGCAGGTGGAGAGGAAGCCGAACCAGGTGAAGGTGATGTAGGTGATGTCGTACGACTCCTCGTTGTTGTCGTTCTCGTGCACGAAGTAGGCCACCAGGATGAGGATGTTGATGGGGCACCAGCACATGGCGAACACCGTCGTCATGGTGATGAGGTAGTTCTGCGTGCGCTTTTCCTTGGCCAGGTCCAGGTCGTCGTCGGAGTCCTGGGTGGAGCGCTCCGTGGCCGCGTAGGAGCGGATGCGCACGGCCGAGGAGGAGGAGGATTCGCGGCTGCCTCGGCCCGGAGACTCTTCCAGCCCCGCCCCGCTGTGCCTCAGGATCCCAGTTCCGCCGCCTCCTCCGGATCTCTCTCCTCCCCCGAAGCTTCCTCGGCTTCCCCCGCTCCCCGTACTGCTGCTTCCGCCGCCTTGACCTCCGGCGTCGCTGCCTCTGCCTCCGTGTTGGTGGTGGTGGCGGTGGTGGTGGTGGTGGTGGTGGTGGTGATGGTGGTGGTTGTTGTTGGGCTGCAGAGTGGAGGCCAGCTCGTCGCCCCCCATACCGGTCGGTGAGGAGGCCGTCACCTCCAGACGCGGGCAGGCGTGGGGGGTGTGGGCTGGGGCGGGGGCGGGGACGTGAGGGGAAGACCCCCAGCCGCTGCTGGCTTTACAGGCGTGGTCGATGAGTTCCCGGGCCGCCGCCGAGGCCGCGGAGGACCCTCCCCCGGAGGATGAGGTGGCGTGGGGCGCGAAGTGGATGGAGATGGTGGTGGCCTCGCGCGACTTGAGCTCGGCGGAGATGCGGACGTAGAGGAAGGCGATGACGGCGAGGGGCATGACGTAGAGGGTGACGAACAGCGCCCGGATGTACTCCTCGATGCGGTCCTCCATGGCCACGTAGCAGATGCCCACGCCGTCGAACTCGGAGCCCAGCGTGGCGCCCAGGTCGATGTACTTGATGTAGATGGCGTAGGGCAGCACGGTGCACACGGCGGCCACCCACACGGCGATGACGCACAGACCCGCGGGCAGGCGGGACTTGAATGGGTGCAGAATCAGCCGGTACCTGCACATTGAAACAGAAGCTGATTGTTTAAGCATCGTGATGGCAGGTAGAAATGACTTATTAGAGGCTAGAGGAACAAGCGGTATATGCACATTGAACAGAAGCAGGTTGTTTAAACATCGTGATGGCAGGTAGAAATGACTTATTAGAGGGTAGAGGATCAACTGGTACCTGCACATTGAACAGAAGCAGGTTGTTTAAACATCGTGATGGCGGGTAGAAATACTGGACCAACCGGCACCTGCACGTCGAAATAGAAGCAGATTGTTTAAACATCATGATGACGGATAGAAAGGACTTATTAGAGGCTAGAGAACCAACCGGTACCTGCACATCGAAACAGAAGCAGATCGTTTAACTCTCTCCATACGAACGGCGAAAGAGACGACGTTAACAGCGTTTCATCCCAATTACCATCATCAAAATGTTGCAAGCGGAACGCTCTCATACTGAAGAGGTGAATGTTGACAAAGAATACCACAGTTCTGACGACGGAAGCTAAAGGTTGGGTCATTCAGACACCCGAGGGGTCTTTGTAGAGGAGAAGAGAGGACTGGCCGTACTGAGTGAGTTAAACACCGTGCATAGCGTATCGTATGTGTGATAGTCAGTCGTGTCTCGACTTTGACCATCAGAGCAGCAGAGGAGACAAATAGAAGGAGATATTAAAACATTGTGGCAGGCATAAATTCGAAAGGACACAACCCCTCATTTTGCATGTGCTGACAGATAAGGGGTGATATTGGGTGAGATAATGAAAGAGAGAAAGATTACAAGAGGCAGGAAGGGAGAGACAATGCGAGAGAGAGAGAGAGGGAGGGAGAGAGACTGACGGACAGACAGACGGACGGACAGACAGAAGGACAGACAGTACAGTCAACGATCTGAACTGCATTCTATAGATTTGTTGCCAGAATGAGGGAAGGGAGAGGAATGAGAGAAGGAGAGACAGACAGACAGACAGACGGATAGACAGACAGACAGTCATTGACCTGATCTGCATTCCATAAAACGTGTAGCCAGAACGTGAATATTACCAGCACGCAGCATATTGCGTAATGTCATGTTTGTTCCACTCTGTGATTTTTCTCTGTGCGAGTGGCGCGGGACATCGCTGGTGTTCCGTTACTCTCAACGTCATCATCGTTATCATCGTCATCATCATCATCGTCCAACCCGTTCCCTCTGGCTCTCTCGCATAGCTATGTCATCAATAAAGAGGAAGAAGGGAGGAGTAGGAGGAGTGGAACGAGGAGGGGGAGAATCAGGGGGAGGAGACGAAGGACAAGGAGGAGAAGGAACAGGAGGAGATGGAGGAGTGGAGGAAAAGGAGGAGGAGAAGGAGACGAAGGACAAGGAGAAGAAGAAAGAACAGGAGGAGAAGGAGGAGAAGGAGGAGGAGAAGGAGACGAAGGACAAGGAGAAGGAGACGAAGGACAAGGAGAAGAAGGAACAGGAGGAGATGGAGGAGAAGGAGAAGAAGAAGGAGAGGAAGGATAAGGAGAAGAAGAAGGAACAGGTGGAGTGGAGGAGGAGGAGAAGAAGGAGGAGACGAAGGACAATGAGAAGAAGAAACAGGAGGAGACGGAGGAGTAGAGGAGGAGAAGAAGGGGACGAAGGACTCAGTCTTCTCTCACTCACTCTGTCTCACTGTCTCTCCCTCTATCTCTCTGTCTGTCTCTCTGTCTCTCTCTCACTCGTTCTTCTCTCACTCTCTCTGTCTCGCACTGTCTCTCCCTCTCTCTCTCTCTCACCCCCCTCTCTCACTCATCCTTCTCACTGTCTCTCCCGCTATCTCTCTGTCTGTCTCTCTATATCTCAGTCTTCTCTCACTCTCTCTGTCTCGCACTGTCTCTCCCCCTCTCTCTCTCCCTCTCTCTCTCTCCCTCTCTGTCTCCCTCTCTCTCCCCCCTCTCTCTCTCTCACTCATCCTTCTCTCACTCTCTCTGTCTGTCACTGTCTCTCCCTCTGTCTCTCTGTCTGTCTGTCTGTCTCTCTATATCTCAGTCTCTGTCTCTTACTGTCTCCTCTCTCCCTCTCTCTCTCTCTCTCTCTCTCTCTCTCTCTCTCTCTCAGTAACGACAGTGATCTGACCTGTCCATTATGTAAAGAATCACAAGAAAATGAGATACACTTTGTTCTTTGCTGTCCAGCTTTAAGGAACATTCGAGAGGAGTTTATTCAGCCTAAATATTATAGTAAACCTACGTTGTTTGAATTGAACTTATTGATGTCATCTACTTCCCCTGAAGTTGTTCGCAAATTTTCACTATTTTTATACAAAGCAAATTTAGAGAGAAATGGCTACTTCGTGAAAACGCTGTTTGTTTTCTTTTGTTTGTTTTGTTGTTTTTTTTAATGTTTTTTTTTTTTTTTTTTTATTGTTCTACACATCGAACTGTAATGCAGGTATATTTTTGTTTGACTGTGTTTATTGATGCTCACAGTGTCGTGATGTATTGTTTGTAAAATAATGTTCACGTTCCCCTTCATAAGGGGCATGGGCCTATACATGAATAAACCATCTTTCTCTCTCTCTCTCTCTCTCTCTCTCTCTCTCTGTGTGTGTGTGTGTGTGTGTGTGTGTGTGTGTGTGTCTCTCTCTCTCACTCATTCTTCTCTCCCTCTCTCTGTCTCTTACTGTCTCTCCCTCTCTCTCTCTATCTCCCCCCCCCCCACACACACACACTCAGTCTTCTCTCACTCTCACTCTCTCACACTGTCTCTCCCTTTCTTCCTCTTCCTCTCCCTCCCTCCCTCTCTCTGTGTCTCTGTCTCTCTCGATATCACGCCTCCCGCCTACCAACACTTGAGGAGAGGTGTGTCTGTCTGTCTGTCTGTCAGTCTGTGTCAGTCTCTGTGTCTGTCTCTCGCGCTCGCTCGCTCGCTGGCTCGTTCGCTCTCTCACTCACGCTGATTGCTTATAAACACTTCCCCAGCCTCCCGCCTGATGTTGTATATTTGCCCATGGCCAAATGCATTAAACATTCATTCATTCTGTCTGTCTGTCTGCGGTCTGTCTGTCTGTCTGTCTGTGTGTCTGTCTCAGCTCTTGTGTCTTTCTCTGTCTCTCTGTCTCACTCTCTGTCTCCGTCTGCCTCATGTGTGAGTATTATGAAGAAATTCGAAAGAAATGTTCAATTTTCCAACGGGTGAAAACTTAAAGAACATGAATTTTACCAGTATTCCTTTGATAGATGATGAAGTAAAAATAAGATCACTTGCGAAATTCATCGCCCCAGCTTGGGATTGTCGGGAAAAGAAATTATCATCGGGAGCCTTATAGTTATCGAATAAACACTGTTACCTTGATGCCAGTTCCACAGTTTATAGTTCTTTGTAGAAAGCTGGATGATCGAGCTTTTTTTATTTTCCTTTTTATTCTTAGCGATGTGTTGTATTTTATGATTTTGCTGTTGTTTTTTGTCGTTGATTTTCTCTTTACTTTCAGCAGTGTGTCAATTTCCATGTGAACCTCTCTTTATCTACCTGTACATATCCCCCCCCCCCCCCCCGCATTTCTCTGTCTGTCTGTCTGTCTGTCTCTCTCTCTCTTTCTTTCTCTCTCTATATCTCTCTTGCTCTCTCTCTCTCTCTCTGTCTCTCTCTCTCGCTCTCTCTCTCTCTCTCGCTATCTCTCTCTCTCTCTCTCTCTCGATTTCTCTCTCTCTTTCTCGCTCTCTATCTCTATCCCTCTCTCTCTCTATCTAATAATAACAATAATAATAATAATGGTATTTATATAGCGCTGAACGTTGTGCAGAGACAAATCGAAGTCATTCGCTGTCTCTCTCTCTCTCTCTCTCTCTCTCTCTCTCTCTCTCTCTCTCTCTCTCTCTCTCTCTCTCTCTCTCTCTCTCTCTCTGTGTCTCTTTCTCTCTCTTTCTCTCTCTCTGTATCCCCGTTTCTCTGTCTCTGTATATCATCATATATCTCTCTATCTCTATTTTCCTG
>NC_134894.1:47222221-47234721 GCF_041734735.1 Babylonia areolata | reverse complement strand
GTCGATTTTTAAATGATTTTAGGAACTCGTGTGTGCTTTGTTTTACCGAATCCTGGTTTAGTGAGAAAGTGTCGAATGAATGTGTTGCGATTGATGGTTTTAACACTCCGTACAGAATGGACAGAGACTGCAAGAAAATGGCGAAGAAAATGGGTGGTGGCGTGTGCCTGTATGTCAATGAGAAGTGGTGTGACAGTGCGAATGTGTGTGTGAAGAAGCAACTGTGTACACAGGAACTTGAACTCATATCAGTGTCGCTGAGGCCTCGATACCTGCCACGTGAGTTCGGCCGAATTTTTGTGACTGTTGTGTACGCCCCAGTCTTTGACCAGGCATCTGCTGCACGTGCAGGAAGGACGATCGCAGGTGTTGTTCGCGACCTTCAACTCATCTCTGCCGACGCCCCGTGTTTTATTGTTGGAGATTTTAATCACTGTGATTTAAAGAAAGCCTTACCTTCTTTTAAACAATATGTTACCTGCCGGACCCGACTGGACAGGACAATCAGTCTGTGTTATGGGAACATTCCTAATGCCTACAAATCTGTTCCCCTTGCATCAGTGGGTGTATCTGATCATGATGTTGTTCATTTAATCCCAGCCTACAGACCAAAGATACAGCCAGAGCCGATTGTGAAAAAGAGTGTGAAAGTTTGGACGTCAGAGAGTGTAGATGAACTGAGAGGATGTTTTGATTCTACTGATTGGAGTGTGTTGACTGACCCATGTGAGAATGTTCATGAAGCAGCTGATGTTGTTACATCTTATATCAGTTTCTGTGAAGACATGATAATTCCAACAAAAATAATTAAAATTTTCCCCAACAGCAAACCATGGATCTCAAAGTCTCTCAAAACAATTTTAAACGAGAAAAAGGTAGCGTTTCAGTCAGGGAACAAGAAGGATAGGAAACTGATACAAAAGAAGCTTAGAGGTGAATTACGAAGGGGGCAGAGGGAATTCAAATCAAAAGTAGAGCAACAATTTCAGACAGGAAAAATGACAGATGCATGGGATGGGTTAAAAATAACCACTGGAGAAACGAAAAGGAAAACAGTAGCTTGTAAAATGAAAAAGGATGAACAGGTTGATTTTTCAAATAAACTGAATGATTTCTACTGTCGCTTTGAAAGGAATGATCTGGGCAGGGAACTGGATAGTGTTATCTCACAGTTGCAGGAAAAGATCAAAGATAGGAACACAGGTGAAGACTTTGAGATCGATGCAAAAGTTGTTGAATCTTTATTTTTAAAATTGAATGTCACGAAGGCAATTGGCCCCGACAATATCTGCGGAAAATGACTGAAAACATGTGCTTCCCAGTTGTGTGACGTGTTCTGTAAAATTTTCAACTGGTCTCTGAAGGATGCTCTGTCCCCAGCATCTGGAAAAAATCTACTATCTGTCCTATCCCCAAGAAAAAGAACCCAGCCGCACTAAATGATTACCGTCCTGACTTCAGTAGTGATGAAATGCTTTGAAAAAATTATTCTCTGACATCTTCTTTCTTTCACTGAACAGCAGCTTGACTCTCTTCAGTTTGCTTATAAAGCACACAGAAGTACTGATGATGCTATCCTAACTCTCCTTCATAATGCTTTCCTTCATTTAAATAACACGGGATCTTTTGTTCGTATCTTTTTTGTTGACTTCTCTTCTGCTTTTAACACAATACAACCTCATCTCCTTGCCCTCAAACTGCTAGGCATGGATGTTGATTCGAAGCTTACTCTTTGGATAGTAAGTTTTCTTCTTAATAGAACTCAGTCCGTCCGCTTTCATTCTGCCCACTCTTCTCTAAAATCTACTTCTACTGGAGCACCCCAAGGTACAGTGCTGTCCCCTTTCTTTTTACACTGTACACAAATGACTGCAGAGGCACGGAGGAAACTCCTGTCATAAAATATTCTGATGATTCAGCAATTGAAGATCTGTCCAACTCTGATGCTATTTATTTCAGTGAAATTAAAATGTTCTGTTCCTGGTGTGAGAAAAACTATCTGGATCACAACGTATTGAAAACAAAAGAAATGTTAATAGATTTTCGGGAAGACCCCTTGCCTGTAGCTAACCTTGTTACTGATGATCAAACAGTGGAGAGGGTCAATGAATATAGATATTTAGGGACCATGTTAGACAATAAGCTGATTTTGACAGAAATGTTGATTCCATTCATAAGAAATGTCAATCTAGAATTTTTTGTTTACAGAAGCTTAGAAATGTTGGTATAAATTCAAATATTCTTCAAAGTTATTATCGATGTTGTATCGAGTCCGTGCTTACAGTTTCATTTATGTGCTGGTATGGAAGTTTGGGAGTGAGGAGTAAGCGTGTTTTGAACGATGTCATGAGTGTATGCAGTAAAATTGTGGGAGTGAAACAAGCTAGTATGCAAGAGCTGTATGAAAGTCGAGTGGTTAAAAAAAGCAGGCAGATAGCAACTGATGACACCCATATTTTAGCAAAGTATTATGAGCTATTGCCATCAGGACGACGCTACAGAACTTTTAAGTTGAAATCAAGAGCTCTGAAGACTTTTATTCCACGTTCAATCCACCTTTTAAATTCTTGAGAACTGCGTGTGTGTGTGTGTGTGTGCGCGCGCGCACTCTCATGTGAGACGCGTGAAAGTCCGTGCATGATAGGCTGTACCTTGTTCTAGTTGTGGTGTGTGTGTGTGTGTGTGTGTGTGTGTGTGTGTGTGTGTGTGTGTGTGTGTGTGTGTGTGTTTACTGAGCTTAAAACGTGACAATTGGTTATAATGAATGTGCAATATGTAGGAAGAATAATGTGCAATATGCAGGATGAATGTACAATGGAATATGTCTAATGCAAACGTCCATATTCTAAATATATTTCTGTTTAATAATTACGATGTAATAATTAATTGCAATGTTTTTAAAAGCGAATATGTGAAATGCTTTTATTTGAGAACATATGTTTATTACTCTTGTTTAATCAAGTTATCCGCGTGTGTGGGGTGGGTAGAGGGGTGTGGGGGTGCGGGTGTGTGCTGATTATCTGGTTGTGGTTTTCCGCAATTCATCTTTATTCTTATCTTATCTGTCTATTATAATCAATGTGCAGTATAGTAGGCTATGTTTATAATTATATTCAAATAATGTTTCTTCATTTTTTTCTGTTTTTACATTAAGAATACTAGTTATTACCTGCAGTGTGTGGATGTATGTATGAAACGATGTATGTGATATTTTTCACATTTGTACCTTCGTAATATTTGTAGGGGCTGTTGTTGGCTTTTACAGTTATGGTCCCCATGTTGTTTACTTGTCTATGTTGTGCTAATGCACCTGACCAAATTTCTCCAGTTGGAGATAATAAATTTATTCTTATCTTATCTTATCTTATGTGAATGTAAAAACTGAACAAGCATTAGCAACAACAACAACAAAAACACAACAACAACAAAAAAACCCAACAACAATGGATTAAAGAAACCAAAAACGAATAAAGTACAAAGGTGGGGGATGGGGGGGGGGGTGCGAAGGGGGGTGGGGTGGTGGGTATTCATACTGAAACTGAAGAAGGATGTGCAAAAAAGAGCGAATATGTTACTTTTCTATATCTTTTACTTTGATTACAGTTCTTTGCTTTGTAGCCACTCAGCTAGTCATACATAGAAACAGATGGGCGGACAGAGAGAGAGGCAGACAGACATAACAGACAGATCAACAGATATCTTTCTTTGCTCGCTTGTTTCACCGTTTTGCAAAGTGAGGGGAAAACAAACCAATGTTTTCGAATCAAACCGAACATGACGCGACAAGAACACGCGAATGCGATGCAATAATCCATCACCTACCCCATTAGACCGGCTCGCCCCCTCACCAGACTTAATGCCCATCCCCTTCGTCAAACTCCTAAGAGCACGGTCCTTGGCCTGATTGTTTCACTTCTACGAAACTATTGCCATGTTATGACTAGAGACGAAGACATTAACACACAGCATCAGCGAACTGAATGGAGAGTTTCCAGTCATTTCCGTTCGCCCACGCGCAGAATGGAAATGCAGCCTTGGATTGAATAAATGAAGTGTGTGACGTGTGTACACGGTGAAGCATGCTGCTTTGCTTGCTTGCTTGCTTACTTGCTTCCATCTCGAACCTTTTTCCTTGGGAGATATATCCCTTCGATCGAAATGTACCATAAAAAAAAGTATTTTTTGGGGTGTACATATTATATTTCAAAACACAACTGTTTTCAGTCAGAATGGAAAGCGCCATGGTATAATGATGTTATGGAATCTAACATTTAACTGAAAAGAAGTAGTTTAATCTTTCCAGAGAGAGAGAGAGAGAGCGAGAGAGACAGGAACACATACATACATACACCCGTCTCCCCACCACCACAACAACGCCCCCTTGACACCCCCCCTAACCCCACTTCGCACCCCCCCATTCCCCCCTCATCGCCCCACTCCCCCCCCCCCCACACACACACACACATACAAACACAAAGGGGAGAGAGGGAGTGACAGAAACCTTTGAGAGGTATCCATTAACCTCGAAGACTTAAAGGAATCAATCCCAGTGGCAGCCCATTAAGTTCCTGTCGAGAAGTCTTATGCCAGGACGGGAACGTCCCAGCTGAATCCCCTGGGAATCAGGGAATCAGCCAAATCCTTCCAGACTGGTCATTCCGGTCGAAAATGAGGCCTGCCTGGGGACGCTCCAGTCGATGGAAGAGTAAACCTATGGGGTTTTTCACAGGTAGTCACACTCTACACCAGCGCGTCAACTTTCGAGCTGGCATTTTTCAGGAGATTAACGGGGTCGAGAGAGAAGCTATCAAGGACAACAACAGCTACTCGACATTTCCTATTGCAGTAACCGGAACACCGCCTAGCGATCATCAGACGAACATTAAACGGCGTTCGTAGACATCAAACAACATAAAACAAAGGAAGAAAAGCAAAAAAAAAAAAAAATAGTGGGGTAGTTTTTTGCGATAAAAAAAGGACAACAAAAACGATTCAGGTTGATTCTCTCTTTCAGCTCAAACGTATTCGTTTTGAAAAAAAAAGTTTTGTTATCTAGAATTTCCTTTACAGAAATTTGCACCACGGCATCATGACTTTGAAACACCAACACTTAAAAGACTGAAATTATGTACACCAACCAGACTTGAAACCATTTCAGTTTAGTTCCCTGAATCTCTAAATCTTACTGATCAGTTCAAAATCCCCATTCAAATCCTGAATCTCGATTTCCTTTTCCACTTACAACAAACTTAGATTGTGTGCCTTGAAGTTTCGGTTCCTCTTTTGACTCGTTGTTATGGAATTGCAGACTTGTTTTATGTCTGTATCTTCGCACAACTCCCACACATCAAGTGTATAAAAAGGCTGTTTACTTCGTACAAGTTACCTTGATTTTTAGTATTCAAACAGTCTTGTCTCCATTATAATAGCCTATCTGCCCAGCAATGACCCGAGGAAATAGGTTGGGTGATGAACATCGTAACGGACTATTTTTGTGTTCCCAACTTCTTCAACCCTTGTGAGAGCCTGGGTTACAGACAAGAAGAAATGAATTGATCGGACTTTTCACTTTATTCATTTTATCTTATATATTTTCATTTTATGTTTTACTGTTCTTTTCCAATTTCATTGTATGTGATGCTTACATTTCATGCCACTGTACTTTCAGATTGATATGATTCATTTGTTTTTTATGAATAGGTCAAGGAAAAAGCCAACTGGATGGCATCCACCGTGCCCCAGATTGATTGCAGCACTGGGCGCAGGAGAAACCTAACTATGCAGCCTTCATTTTCAGAGACAAGATTCAGCGGCGCAATGTGCTAACCTAGGCTACTCTCTACACGCTGGCTGGTCGTTTTGCTGCCGACATGAGGAGCAAGGGGATAGAAAAACAGCATCTGGTGATCAACACTCTGCCCAACAGTCCAGAGAGGGTGGTGTGTGAGGCAGGCATCTGGATGGCTGGAGCAGTATCTGTCAATGGTCAGTGTGTGATGACTGATGGGTCAGACTTGTTGAACACGATCACCCAGTCTCGTGCCCCTGCCATTCTCGTGGATCCTGACGTCACAGGAAGTCCTTGGAGCGTGCTGAAGAATCACGTGGTCTTGGATGATGGAGAGCACGTGACGTCTTTGAAACTGGCCTGTCTAAAGATGGTGATCTTTGTTCGACGTGTGGAAAATGAGGAGAGGGGTGATTTCATTGGGCAGCTGAAGTCACAGAAAGAATGGTTTCAAGGAAAGGATGTCAAACCTGAAGATGTCTTCAGCGTCTTCACCACGTTCTACAGGTTTCTCTAAACTGGGCATCAAAACACAGGGACCTTTCATTAGATATCTAGTAGGTACTTTTAAGAAGATTTTGGAGGAGTCAGGAACAGTAGAGAAGAGTCAGCTCAACATAGCGCTAATGGGGTGGGTGGGTGGCAGCCTCGTCTACAATGTCGCACCAGGTGCTACCCGCGTCACTTGCGACATGAGAGCAGGGGATCCTGATGACATGGTTCAGTTTCTCTGGAACTGTATCCAGGAGGAAAAGTGCAACACAGCCAACTTTCCTCCCACGTATCTACCCAAATTAGCTGAAATGGCAGACATGATGTGCTCTCCACATCAACTGGATTCACTGATACTGGGTGGGCTCCCAATCCAGCAGTCCATGGTAAAGAAAGGACTCAAGGTGGCCCATAACGTCTGCGTTCTTTATGGAGCAACTGACTTTGGGTCTTTAACTGCCACAGTGGTGACTGACAGCCAGACCTTCACTGACCATGCCTCAGGACAGGCATTCGCAAATATTGAACTAAAGATTGTCAGCTTGAAGGACGAGTCGATACCATGTGCCACTGATCAGGTCGGTCACATCCTTGTCAAGGGACCCAACATGATGAAAGGCTACCTCAACAATCCCAAGGCCACGGCTGACGCCTTCACTGAAGATGGCTTCTTTCGAACCGGGGACTTGGGCCGACTGGATGAACGAGGTCATCTGATTGTTGATGGAAGAGGAAGTGATGCCATCATGAGAGGCATCTACATCTTCTACCCGACGTGGATCGAGATTCGTCTCCAGGAATGCCCTGCAGTTGCCAATGTTGTCATCGTCAGAGTGCCTGATGCCGATGTGAATGAAGAGCTGTGTGCCTGTGTGGTACTGAAGTCAGATGACGTGTCCATACAGCAGGTCCGTCAGTTTGCTGAAGGAATTTTTGTGTCGAAGGATGATCCACTGTCAGCCTGTCCTCGGTACTTTTTGAGGTTCGAGTCATTGCCTGAGACTGATACGGGAAAACTCCAGCGGAAAGTTATCAAGACACAAGCTGCTCAGCAACTTGGGCTGATTTCTGCATCAGACTGATGGCACACGCGAACTAACGAAACAAGGACATCAATTCAATAGAACGGGAAGCATAAAACAAAAGACAAAGTGTTGAACAAAGAAGACAAGATTGAGAGGAAGTAGGGCAAGGAGGAAATGATGATGGTGATAAAAATGAACTGGTAGGAGGAAGGGAAAGCATGAATGAATCACTTGGCTTTGAGTAAAGTCCTCGACGATGTTTGTATACTCATTTGATAGATTTCTGCTTAATCAGACAAAAAAAAAATTCACTTGGAAGTCTTGTCCCATGTATCAAAAATCCCTGAATTCCAATCGTGGTCGCGATTCTACTGAAAACGCAACGTTTAGAGTTGTACCCTGGTTGTATTGAGTAGGTCCTACCAAATTTTCAATTTCACGGCAGATGCCTCGTGTTTGCTTGCCTGAAAGAGGGCAATAGATTAAACAGCCACACCAAACTTCAAAGCAATATCTCAAATAGTTCTTTTTATTTTTTTATTCATTTTATTTTATTTTATTTTTTTTTTCATCTTCTTATTGAGTTGAATTTTTAACAACAAATTGAGAAGCTGTCCGCTTCATACTGCATCTTCTGCTCTGTGCTGGTGTTGAGTGCGCAGTCATCAGCAAACAAGAAGCCTCCGATGACAGTCTCTTTCACCTTTCTAACAGCCTGCAGGTGCCTAAGGTTGAACAATCTTCCGTCAGTTCTGTACCTGACGTGAATTCCTTCTTTGTAGTCATGGAAGGCATTGGTCAGCATGGCAGAGAACAGTTTTGTTTTGTTTTTATTGTTTTATTTTCATATGAGTGCCACTCCAATGACCTAACAGTACAGTGTGAAACGGAATACGAACAGTGCAGAAATCCCTTCCTTTCCCCTACCTGCCTTCAAATCGTGGTGCTGTGTGATTTCTTGACAATCTTTTTTTCCGCCTGTTTTATAATTGGTTTCTGAGCCTTTGAATTGCAATATAGGCCTATTTGATCTGCTTACGTTAATTTACAGCCATATTTTGGAAATGAATTTTAAAACATAATTTTCATTTAAGTATTCTACAGCCTAGGAAACGAATTTGATGACTGCCTATGCATGCGAGCACGCACGCACGCATGCACGTATGTGTGTGTGTGTATGTGTGTATGTGTGTGTGTGTGAAAGAGAGAGGGAGAGAGAGAAAGAGAGAGTAAAGAACATGTTGTAATGCGAATCGCCACTACCAGGCTGAGCTGTATTCAATGTAAAAGATTTATTTTGTTTGGAAAGTGCAGTAGAGCGTCAAGACATATGGTAGATTTCTGGCCACGTTTTTATGAATGAACAAAAGGTATCAAAATAATAGCCCACGTAAAAGCAGAGAACATGATAATTTTTTTTGACGGGTCTGTTGCACTGATTGGTTGAGAGTCGAAATATCCGCGACCTATTTTTTGGTCAGACCAGAAGCAGACGTCGGCAAACTTTTGTGCAATATTGCACTTGCTATGGCGAAGTTAATAGCGAGAATTGTTTTATAGGACAACACTTTTGTTGCCATTGTTTTTTTCCAGTGTGCCAAGTGCGTGTTGCACATGGGAACCTCGGTTTATCGTCTCATCCAAATGACAAAATGCCCAGTTTGATTTTCCAGTTGAACTTGGGAGAAAGGGCAAGATCGGGATTCGAACCCACACCTTTACGGACACTGTATTGGCAGATCAGCGTTTTAACCATTCTGCCTCCTTGCTCCATAAGAGATATCCAACAGAATCAGTTAATCATTTCTTGACTCGTTATTATGGACATGCAGACTTGTCTCTACACGTGTATGTCTCTCTTACACACCACGTGCTCGTTACATTAAGTCGGTATTCATTTTGTAGACACACACACACACACACACACACACACCACGCGCACACATACATTCACACACACACACACACACACACACACACACACACACACACACGCACGCACACGCACACACACACACACCATACACATGTGTGTGCGCGTGCACGCACACACCTTTAGGAAGTCTCGACATCTGTTCACCAATTTGTCACGTGTCTGCAATAAAACTACTCTAGAATGTATAAAACTGAAGCTGATAACACAAGTCCATGCACATCCAGAAGTGCTGTCGTCCCTTCTGTCACCTGACTGGTTTCCACTTTTGTGTCCGGCAGATTCACAGGTTTGTAAATGACGAGTTTTTACCTTCCTTCCTCTGTGGTTGCTGTTGTCCTCTCTCTCTCTCTCTCTCTCTCTCTCTCTCTCTCTCTCTCTCTCTCTCTCTCTCTCTCATTGTCATCCGTTACTTCCTTCATTTTCTTTTTTTTTCTTCCTATCTTTGAAGTTGTATCTGCTTATTGTTGTTTTTTTCTTTTTGTTTTTCTTTTCTCTCAAACTGCATTAATCTATTTATCTATCTATCTATCTATCTATCTATTAAAATTTGATCTATTCATTCACTTATTTACTTGTATATTTGATTATTTAATTGTTTTGTTTATTCATTATCATTCGTTCAACTACTTATGTCTCTTAAGGAAAAGTTTTAATGTCAAATAACTTATAAATGACGGTTTTTCATCAAATGTTTAAATCAGACATTGTTCTGAAAGAAGAAAGAAGGCATTTATGGTACCCAATGTAACTTTTGTAATGAAAAATAACATTTTATTGAGCATTTCTCTTCAAACTATTAAATAGACAAAGGGCATATTGGTCAGTAGATTTTGAAATATCAGGAAGAAAAAAGGGTCTATTATCTAATAATATGAATTGAGAATAAAGTTGGTTTCAACAGGAACAATTATGGACTAAAGACAGACAGACAAACACGTTATATGACATCATAATGCTTGTTTGTCCTTCAGAGTCAAAAGAAAGCAGCCTGTGTGATCAATGAGAGCACAAGTGTCTCTGTAGTCCAGATTAAAACACATGGGCACCCACAGGTGTCACAGCAGTAGTTTTCTGCTCATCTTCACAACCCCATGTTTACTTATCACTCCTCATCAATGGTCGTGGTCTCCACCAGCTCTGGTGCTGAAGTCAGAAACCACTATGAGCTTGTCAGATGCAGGTGTGGCACGTAGTAGAGTGTCCAAGTCAACAAGAAAGTGTGCCTGGTGCATGACTCAAGGGTAAGTCGAGCTTCACTGATTGCAGTGATGTCAACAATATATTTCAACAATTTTTTGTCAAAAGATACCTGTTCCTTTCATAGACCTGGAGACCGTTTTTCGATCCCCTAGGGTTCGTATGTTCCAAGTACCAGTGATTTATTTCCTCTTTCCCCAACTGATTCAACCACAAATGGGTAAATCTGTGAGCAGCGGAAAGCTGGCCAGAATGAGGACAGCAGCGGAAAGCTGGCCAGAATGAGGACAGGCTTCATTACGGCTCTCTTTCCTAGGTCTTTCCCTTGATAGGTTAAGGTGTTAGAGTGAGCAGTGCTGTCCTAAAGAGGCTGCTCAGTTACCTGGAATGCTGCCGAAGTTTTCCACTGTCATGCATTGAGAATGACGACCACCGGTCTTCAGGCCGCCCACTTACATGCTTGTGACCAGAACTTTCAAGGACTTTTGGGGGTTGTGCAGAGTAGCACAGACACATGTGTGAGGTTGTCTTATGTGGAATAACCATTGAATGGGGGCATTCCACTCCCTCGGCAGAAGGAACCTTGACCCAGTGGCACGGGGTAACGTTATACCTGGAGACTCCTCCTGTTGCAGTGGATGTCCAGGAATTCTTTGTGTTTAGTCATGCTCTTAGCGTTCCGCAACATCTGCTGGAGTCGCCTTTCTGACCGTTCTACCTAACTGGCAGTTTCATCTGCCAACGGAGCTAATCTTCGCATGTAAAGGTAGACAAATCCTAACTCACCGATGGTTTCAGACCTATCATCTATCTTCACCAACGTTTGCTGCACAGACAATACTTAATATTAAAAGACAAGTATGTGTGTAGAAACAAATGGTACATCTTGCATAACTTCAGGTCATTGTTTTCTCCAATTGTTTCATTTTCTTTTGTTCGTTTTGTATTTCGCGACAAGTTTCTCTGTTTACTGTTCTTTTCCATTTTCATTGTCGGTGATGATTACAAGTGCATGTATGCTAATGCGCTTTCAGATTGGTAATACTATACATTGTTTCCCTTTTGTACCAATAGGTCAAAAGTAAACGTCAACCACATGGCTTCCACCATGCCCAAGATTGAAACCTTACCAGGCCTTTTGCAGCACTGGGCGCAGGAGAAACCTGACTCTGCAGCCTTCATCTTCAGAGACAAGAATCAGCAGCGCAATGTGCTAACCTGGGCCACTCTCTACACACTGGCTGGTCGTTTTGCTGCCGACCTGAGGAACAAGGGGATAGAAAAACAGCATCTAGTGATCAACACTCTGCCCAACAGTCCAGAGAGGGTGGTGTGTGAGGCAGGCATCTGGATGGCTGGAGCAGTATCTGTCAATGGTCAGTGTGTGATGACTGATGGGTCAGACTTGTTGAACACGATCACCCAGTCTCGTGCCCCTGCCATTCTCGTGGATCCTGACGTCACAGGAAGTCCTTGGAGCGTGCTGAAGAATCACGTGGTCTTGGATGATGGAGAGCACGTGACGTCTTCGAAACTGGCCTGTCTAAAGATGGTGATCTTTGTTCGACGTGTGGAAAATGAGGAGAAAGGGGATTTCATTGGGCAGCTGAAGTCACAGAAAGAATGGTTTCAAGCAAAAGATGTCAAACCTGAAGATGTCTTCAGCGTCTTCACCACGTCTGGTTCCACAGGTTTCTCTAAACTGGTCATCCGAACACAGGGACCTTTCATTAAATATCTAGTAGGTACTTTTAAGAAGATTTTGGAGGAGTCGGGAACAGTAGGGAAGAGTCAGCTCAGCATAGCGCCAATGGGGTGGGTGGGTGGCAGCCTCGTCTACAATGTCGCACCAGGTGCTACCCGCGTCACTTGTGACATGAGAGCAGGCAATCCTGATGACATGGCTCAGTTTCTCTGGAACTGTATCCAAGAGGAAAAGTGCAACATAGCCATCCTTTCACCCACCTATCTACCCAAATTAGCTGAAATAGCAGACATGACGTGCTCTCCACATCAACTGGATTCAATGATGCTGGGTGGGCTCCCAATTCAGCAGTCCATG
>NC_134894.1:47192221-47217221 GCF_041734735.1 Babylonia areolata | reverse complement strand
TGATTTTATCAAGTTCCCACTGGTATATTTTCTTTATGTAATTCTATTTCCTAGTAGGCATTTTATTTTTCATTGTCACCTTCATCCATAAAAAAATGTCATCAGCAAATTGAACCAAGACTGTATCTTTAGTTAGCTTGTTAGGTAGATCTGCTAATAACATATTGAATAAAATCCGTGAAATTACTGATCCTTGTGGTAACCCCATGTGTAATTGTCTGGGGTTTGAGTAGGTATTTCCTATTCTTACTTGCATAAATCTATCTGATCAAAAACTTCTAATATAGTCATACATGTTGCCTGTGATACCGATATTTATCAGTTTATACAAAAGTCGAGCGTGCCACACTTTGTCGTATGCTTTTTTCACATAAAAAAATCCCTAGTACGTTTTTTCGCCTTGCAAACTTTTGCTTTACCTGTGTAGTCAGTTTGACTAGATGTTCTGTGGAGGATCTGCCTTTTCTAAAGCCAGCTTGGTTTATAGGAATTCTCACAATAATGAACAAGTCTTTTTAGAACATTTTTTCCATTCGCTTGCATACATGCGATGTTAAGGCAATTGGTCGATAACTGTTCTGTGTTTGCCCTGCTTGTGTATTGGGACAACGATTGATTGTTTCCATACAAGAGGAATGTCACCATCAGACCAACATTTTTTTAAAATTAAGTGTAAGAAGTCAGTCAAATTTCCAAGCAAATGTCTCAACATTTCGTTTGAAATTCCGTCTAAACCAACTGATGTTTTTTTGCTGCCGAGTTTTGAGACACATTCCTTTATTTCATCTGGTGTTATTTCACTATTTATATATAGGTGATTTACGCTATCTGAATCTTGGCGTGCTTCTTTTTTCTCTTGGCTTTCTCTTTACTTTCTATTTTCTTCTAGCAAACCAGTGTTTCTGCTAT
The DNA here is from genome assembly GCF_041734735.1 of Babylonia areolata. Lineage (NCBI taxonomy): Eukaryota > Metazoa > Mollusca > Gastropoda > Neogastropoda > Buccinidae > Babylonia > Babylonia areolata. The sequence goes on along the minus strand of NC_134894.1, from coordinate 47,216,312 downwards.
GATTACCAAGCATGTCTTTGTCTCAGTCGATAGATCCAACCGAGGATAAGATTCCAAAATATAATTACAGACTTGCTAACTGGGATAAATTCAGAAGTTAACTTTCATCGTTTCAAATTAACAACATAAACGATACAGACGTCAACAGTTTATATTCGATATCTAAAAATGCAGTCATCACCGCTGCAAATGAATCTATTCCAAAGTTCAAATCGGTTAAAGATCACAAGCACTCTGGTAATATCTGGTGGAATGGGGTTTGTGAAGCAGCAAAGAAAGAAAAGAAGTCAAAATTCAAAATATACTTAAAAGTCCAATCCCCCCCCCCCACCCCAAGTCATTTAGAGATGAAAAAGCTAAAAATAAAGCAAATAGTGTTAACGCACAAGCAAAAAAGCAGTACTGGTCATCTTTCTGCACAAATGAAGTTTTCAATCACAAAGAACATGTCTACGTCTGTTAATCTTAACCTTTCTAAACTATCTATATTCCACCAGAGTTTCAGTATCTCAAGGAGGTATCACTGCCTTCAGAGAAATCTATATATGCTACACCACATCTGCTGCACAGACACCTGACAGCAGCATAACCCAACGTGCTTGGTCAGGCCTTGAGTGCATGCATATGATATTTGTGTATCTATCAGGGTGGATTTTTTTTTTTACGAACTTTTGCCAGAGGACAACACTTTTGTTGCCGTGGGTTCTTTTCCAGTGCGCCAAGTGCGTGTTGCACACAGGAACCTCGGTTTATCATCTCATCTGAATGACTATATGCTGAGTTTGATTTTCCAGTCGAACGTGGGAGAAAGGGCAAGATCGGGATTCGAACCCACACCTTTACGGACACTGTATTGGCAGATCAGCGTTTCAACCATTCTGCTACCTTGCTCCATAAGAGATATTCAACAGAATCAGTCAATCATCTCTTGACTCGTTATTATGGACATGCAGACTTGTCTCTATGCATGTCAGTCTCTCTTTCACATCACGTTTACTTTACATTAAGTCGATATTCATTGTACACACACACACACACACACACACACACACACACACACACACACACACACACACACACACACACACACACACACACACACCGCTCACACAGATTCACAGACACACACACACACACACACACACACACACACACACACACACACACACACCATGCACACACACACAGACATACACACAGACACAGACATACACACAGACACACAGACACAGACACACACACACACACACACACACACACACACACACACACACACACACACACACACACACACACACACATCCCTTTGGGAAGTCTCGACATCTGTTCACCAGTTTGGAACGTGTCTGCAATAAAACTAGTCCAGTATATATGAATAAAGCTGATAACAAGGCCATGCATATCCAGAAGTGCTGTCAGCCCTGCTGTCACCTGACTGGTTTCCACTTTTGTGTCCGGCAGATTCACAGGTTTGTAAATGACTTGTTTTTACCTCTCTCTCTCTCTCTCTCTCTCTCTCTCTCTCTCTCTCTCTCTCTCTGTGTGTCTCTTTCTCTCATTGTCATCTGGTATTTCATTCATTTTCTTTCTTTTACTTCCGATATTTGAAGTTGTATCTGCTTTTTGTTGTTTTTTCTTTTTTTTTTTTTTTTCCTCTCAAACTGCATTAATCTATCTATCTATCTGTCTGTCTGTCTGTCTTTATATATATATATATATATATATAAATTTGATCTATTTATTCACTTATTTACTTGTATTTTTGATTATCTAATCGTTTTGTTTATTGTTTTTGTTTATTGTCATTCGTTCATCTATTTATGTCACTTAAGCTAAAGCTTAATGTCAAATAACTTACAAATGACGGTTTTTCATCAAATGTTTAAATCAGAAATTGTTCTGAAAGAAGGCAATTTACGGTACCAAATGTAACTTTTGTAATGAAAAATAATATTTTATTGAGCATTTCTCTTCGAACTATTCAATAGACAAAGGGCATATTGGTCGCTAGATTTTGAAACATGAGGAAGAAAAAAAGGTTTATTATATAATATTATGAATTGATATTAAAGTTGGTTTCAAAAGGAACAATTATGGAATAAAGACAGACAGACAAACACGTTATATGACATCATAATGCTTGTTTGCCCTTTGGAGTCAAAAGAAGGCAGCCTGTGTGATCAATGAGAGCACAAGTGTCTCTGCAGTCCAGATTGAAACACACGGGCACCCACAGGTGTCACAGCAGTAGTTTTCTGCTCATCTTCCCAACCCCATGTTTACTTATCACTCCTCATCAATGGTCGTGGTCTCCACCAGCTCTGGCGCTGAAGTCAGAAACCACTATGAACTTGTCAGATGTAGGTGTGGCACGTAGTAGAGTGTCCAAGTCAGCAAGAAAGTATGCCCAGTGTAACAGGCCAGATCTTACCCTTGCCAGATCTTACCCCCGTAAGAACTGACCTAAGCCAGAGTTTACCCCCGTAAGAACTGGCCCAGGCCAGAGTTTACCCCCGTAAGAACTGTCCTGGGCTACATCTTACCCGGCGTAATGTTTGGCCTAGGCCAGTTTATATCCCCTGGGCCATTTCTTACCCCCTCTCTTTTTCTCTGAAATACATTGATATTTGAAGAGTGCCAAGATTAACAACATTAGAATGAAGGGTATGTGAACTGTGATGAATATATTTCACACAATAGTTATTACCAATGGGTCTTTATTCAAAACTGGAAAGTTATCAATGGATTTGTTGCTTTGATAAAACTGTTGTCTTATCTGCAAATAAAATTTTCGATATGGAACATCTGTTTTAATTGATATCATCTTTGAACATTAAGTTAGTTCCTAGAGACGTTCAGCCGCTCTGATGTACAGTGATTGCTTTTTAATGAATTATGCTTAGTGATCTTGAGTTGGAAATAGAAAGAGGGAGACGAAGTGGCACACCACGAGAGTTTGCAAGGTTTGTAATATGGCTGTGATTGGGGATGAGTTGTATCTTATAATGGAATGCACAAAGTATAATGACTTCCACGACAAGCGTGTGCATGAAAAAAAATATTTGTCTCCGAAGTCGGTTTTCATTTTTGTTTTTTGTTCATAGGAAGCAGATGGAATTTGTTAGCTATAAGTACGTTTATCAAATTTGCACATTCAAATACTAATTGTTATTTGAAACATATTTGCGTTTTCTTAAGTTATAGTGTTGAGCATTTGAATGTCTTCTTTTGGGCGTAAAAGTATCATTTGATAGCAGTCCTCCATAAGCAACTGGAGTGAAAGGATAAATATAACTTTAAACGATAATTTTTTAAGATAATGAACAGGGAAGAAAGAAGAAACTGAGAAGAGAAACAAGAAAGAAAAAGAAGGTATTGAAGAAAAGTATCTCCACTAAAAAATCAAAGAGCAAGAACAGAGACAAAGAACACACACACACACACACACACACACACACACACACACACACACACACACACACACACACACACACACACACACTCCCTTTATTGTTGTGTCTATAAACCTTTCATTCACGGTTTTCTGATTCTGATTCTCTCTCTCTCTCTCTCTCTCTCTCTCTCTCTCTCTCTCTCTCTCTCTCTCACACACACACACACACACACACACACACACACACACACACACACACACACACACACACACACTCCGTTTATTGTTGTATCTGTAAACCTTTCATTCACGGTTTTCTGCTTCTGCTTCTGCTTCTGATTCTGATTCACACACACACACACACACACACACACACACACACACACACACACACACACACACACATACATACATACACGCGCGCGCGCGCTCCATGAAATGATGGTTTAGCGGTTTATTTTGCAGATGATTTGGGGGGTCAGCTTTATGTTCCCCTAGGTCTATGTTCCCCAGAATTTACCTTCAGCCAGCTACAAGTTCTTACATGACTATATTCCCCCAGGTCTATGTTCCCCTAAATTTACGTTTTCTGGGTCTTTGTTCCCCCAGGTCTTTGTTCTCCCAGTCTATATTCCCCTAGGTCGATAATCCAAAAAAACGTTGTTGGTTGGTCTATGTTCTCCCAGGTCTATATTACTCCAGGTCTATTTTCCCCCAGGTCTGTATACCGCCCAAGTCTATATTCCCCTAAACATATGTTTGTTTAATCATACATACACTTTTGGGTGCTTGTCAGCAGTGGTCAGCAATAGTCAATGGTCAGCAGTCAGTAGTGGTCAGCGGTGTTCAGTGGTGGTCAGTGGTCCATAGTGGTCGGTGGTGGTCACCAGTCAGTGGTGGACAGTAGTGGTCTGTGGCGGTCAGTAGTGGTCAGTCATGCTCACTGGTAGTCAGTAGTATGTAGTGGTCAATGATCGTCAACAGTGGTCAGTGATCTGCAGTGGTCAGTGGTGGTCAGCAGTGGTCAGTAGTTGTCCGCGGTTAATGGTGCTCAATGGTGGTCAGTAGTGGTCCGTATATAGTGGTCAGTTGTGGTCAATAGTGCTCTGTGCTTGTGGCCAGCAGTGGTCAGCAGTAGTCAGTGGTAGTCAGCGGTCGGCAGTGGACAGTAATAGGCAACGGTGGTTACTGGTGGACAGTGATGTCAGTGGTTAGCAGGAGTCAGTGGTCAGTGGTGGTCAGCAGTGGTCAGTGCTGGGCAGTGGTGGTCAGTTGTTAGAAGTGGTCAGAACTGGTTAGTGGTCAGAAGCGGTCAGCAGTGGCCAGTAGTGGTCAGAGGCCAATGGTCAGAATATAGTGGTCAGTGGTTGGTTCTGGTCGGTCAGTGGTTAGCGGTTGCAAGTGATCAGTAGTGCTAGTAGTCAGTGGTGGTCAATGGTGGTCAGCTGTCAGTAGTGGTCAGTGTTGCTCAGCAGTGGTGGTCAGCATTTGTCAGTGGTCATAAGTGGTCAATGGATGTCACTGGTGATCAGTGGTCAATAATGGTTAGTGGTCAGTATGTGGTGGCCAGCAGTGGTCAGTAGTGGTCAATGGTTAGTGGTGATAAGCAGTAGTCAGCGGTCAGTGGTGGGCAGCAGTGGATAGCGGTCAGCAGTGGTCAGTAGTAGTAGGTGGACTGTAGTGGTCAGTGGTGGTCACTGGATAGTGGTGGTCAGCGGTCAGCAGTGGTCAGTTTGCAGTTGATAAAATCAAAAACAAAAAACCAGGACGTCTTGATAATGCACAAATATGACAAAACAACGCAATCTGAAGAATTTGACGTAGTGGTCACCAGTGGCAAGTAATGGTCAGTAATGGCCAACAGTATAATGAAATCCAGCTAAAACATTGCAATATTGCATACAATGTGATGCAAGCTGAACTCTGATAGTGGTCAGTAGTGGTCATGCAGCGGTCAAACATCTTCAAAGACATGATGTACAAATGTGACAACATAACGCAGTCTGAGCACTCTTGAACTGTGGTCAACCATGGTGAGCTGTGGGGGAACATAGACCTGGGAGAACTTAGACCTGGGGAAACATAGACATGCTCCCCTGCACTGCATGCCAACTAGGTCACTGTTAACCTCTCTGATGTTGTCTGAAAGTGAGCATGATGTGAGCGGGCATGGCATGGCACGTGAAGGACATACGAGTATGTCTGTGGGTGGGTGGGGGTGGTGGTGTGTGTGTATGTGTTTGCCTGTGTGTGTGAACATAGACGCTAGCCTCAAAAACAGGTTTGCTTAAGTCAGCGCCGCCTTTGGGGGACTCCGTGAGAACGTCTGGGAGCGGAGACATCTCAGATCTACCACTATGCTGAAGGTCTACTGTGCAGTGATCCTTTCCACCCTCCTTTACGCCAACAAGACCTGGACTGTCTACAGCAGACACGCCAAACAGCTCAACCTGAGCTGTCTCTGCAGACTCCTCCACATCAGGTGGCAGGACAAAGTCCCCGACACGAAAGTCCTAGAACGAGCTGGCCTCTGCAGCGTCTAAACCCTTCTGCAGAATGTTCAAGCCAAGTGGGATGGACATGTGGTGAGAATGTCAGACAGCCGACTGTCTAATCAGCTGCTGTGTCAGGGCAAACGCTCAATTGGAAGACAGAAGAAACGCTACCAAGACTACCTCAAAGCATCCCTCAAAGTTGGCAGAGCATAATCACCACAAAAGCCTGTGCAGCTGAAGCCAGGCGCATCACTGAGGTGCAACGAAAGCATGCTGTGCGCAAGCAGTATCAACTGCCACAACAGCACCCACTCACTTGTGTCCCACATATGGGCGAGACTTCAGGGCCCGGATTGGCCTCACCAGTCACCTCTGGACCCACAGCCACAGATCTTCTGACTCTTGAAGCCATGGTCATCTTCGAATCCACAGGACGAACATCATCACATCACTTTTTTGCATTAATTGCAAAGTGGCTTGAGCGTTGGAAGGAGTTGTATACATTCCCTTTATTATTATTATTATTATTATTATTATTATTATTATTGTTGTTGTTGTTGTTGTTGTTAGTATTAACATTGTTATTATAACCAGCCGCCGTGGCGAAGTGATTAGCGTCGCGGACTGACGGCTGGGAGGACGCGGGTTCGAATCCCAGCGGAGGTGGGTTTTTCGGCCCGTGGCCGGCTCCTACCCAGAGTTGAGTGTGCTGTGGGCTTAAATGGGGAGACTGGGACCACACAGTCGAGTGTCATCCACTTCAAGGATGCGTCTTTGGGTGTGTTGCTCTAATTACCTGACCAACACTGCAAGTGCCTGTATCTCTCGGGCCTGGTTAACGCCGGGATATCATTATGACAGGAAGCGTAGAGTACAGCCTTGTCACGCAGTCCCAAACCAAAATGGACCTCCATAGCAACATCGTCATCATCATCGTCATCCTCCTCCTCCTTCATCGTCATCAATATAAACAAAATAGTCTCAAAGTCTGTGGCCTTTCATGCCCTGCTCTCATGGTGACCTCAGTTTCGATACCCCTCCACTTCCGTGCTTGGGGTGAGTCCTGTCAATGTCGTCAGTGTCGGCAGATTCATGGGGGGCTGTTGTTTGAGGGACGTGGTGGCGGTCTTCACTCTGGGAGGGACGCTCACTCAGTCTGGCTCCGCGACTAAGCCATTATTGTCGTTAGTAGGGGGCTTAGTAGGTGGTGTCCTAAGTACGTTAAAACAGAAAAGGCACCACTGAACACCACCGAAGTGACTCAGCAGCAGTGCAGGGTCTCTTCTGGTGTGTGGCCTCCTGGCGACCTAACATCGATGGTTCCCAGTGGACTGCCGACGCTGGAACTGCGAAGGACGAACCCGGGTGTGGCCGTGTATGGGGGAATCTAAATGAGCGGCGTGGGAGTAATGCCACTGAAACGGTGCAGATAATGGGGCAGCAAAAAAAAACAAACAAACAAAAAAAACATTCTTATTATAATCATCATCATCATCATCATCATCATCATCATCATCATCATCATGTGTTTTATATGTAAATGTAATACAGACTAGTTGGGTGGGCGAAGTGTACACAGGGGGTATATTCCAGCCAGGAGGGATAAGAAATGGCCTAGGCTGGTTCTTACCCGGGATAAGAACCAGCCAGGGATAGGATCTGGCCTGTTACACCGGTGCCTGATTCAAGGGTAAGTCGAGCTTCGCTGATTGCAGTGATGTCGACAATATATTTCAACAATTTTTTGTCAAAAGATACCTGTTCCTTTCATGGACCTGGAGACTGTTTTTCGATCCCCGAGGGTTCGTATGTTCCAAGTACCAGTGATTTATTTCCTCTTTCCCCAACTGATTCAACCGCAAATGGGTAAATCTGCGAGCAGTGGAAAGCTGGTCAGAATGATTTAGGACAGGCTTCGTTATGGCTATCTTTCCTAGGTCTTTCCCTTGTTAGGTTAGGGTGTTAGGGTGAGCAGTGCTGTCCTAAAGAGGCTGTTCAGTTACCTGGGATGCTGTCGAAGTTTTCTACTGTCATGCATTGAGAATGACGACCACCGGTCTTCAGGCTGCCCACTTACATGCTTGTGACCAGAACTTTCAAGGTTACATCCCTTTCGTCAACCCCACCCCCACCCCTTATTGCTGCAGGACTTTTGGGTGTTGAGCGGAGTAGCACAGACACACGTGTGAGGTTGTCTTATGTGGAATAACCGTTGAATGGGGGCATCCCACTCCCTCGGCAGAATGAACCTTGACCCAGTGGCACGGGGTACCATTACGCCTTGAGACCCTTCCTGATGCAGTGGATGTCCAGGACTTCTTTGTGTTTAGTCATGCTCTTAGCGCTCCGCAACATCTGCTGGAGTCGCCTTTCTGACCGCTCTACCTAACTGGTAGTTTCATCTGCCAACGGAGCTAATCTTCGCATGTAAAGGTAGACAAATCCTAACTCACCGATGGTTTCAGACCTATCATCTATCTTCACCAACGTTTGCTGCACAGACAATACTTAATATTAAAAGACAAGTATGTGCTTAGGCACAAATGGTACATCTTGCACAACATCAGGTCTTTGTTTTCTCCAATTGTTTCATTTTGTTTTGTTCGTTTTGTATTTCGCGACAAGTTTCTCTGTTTACTGTTCTTTTCCATTTTCATTGTCGGTGATGATTACAAGTGCATGTATGCCATTGTGCTTTCAGATTGGTAATACTATACATTGTTTCACTTTTGTACCAATAGGTCAAAAGTAAACGTCAACCACATGGCTTCCACCATGCCCAAGATTGAAACCTTACCAGGCCTTTTGCAGCACTGGGCGCAGGAGAAACCTGACTCTGCAGCCTTCATCTTCAGAGACAAGATTCAGCGGCGCAATGTGCTAACCTGGGCCACTCTCTACACGCTGGCTGGTCGTTTTGCTGCCGACCTGAGGAGCAAGGGGATACAAAAACAGCATCTAGTGATCAACACTCTGCCCAACAGTCCAGAGAGGGTGGTGTGTGAAGCAGGCATCTGGATGGTAGGAGCAGTATCTGTCAATGGTCAGTGTGTGATGGCTGATGGGTCAGACTTATTGAACACGATCACCCAGTCTCGTGCCCCTGCCATTCTCGTGGATCCTGACGTCACAGGAAGTCCTTGGAACGTGCTGAAGAATCACGTGGTCTTCGATGATGGAGAGCACGTGACGTCTTCGAAACTGGCCTGTCTAAAGATGGTGATCTTTGTTCACGTGTGGAAAATGAGGAGAAGGGGGATTTCATTGGGCAGCTGAAGTCACAGAAAGAATGGTTTCAAGCAAAAGATGTCAAACCTGAAGATGTCTTCAGCGTCTTCACCACGTCTGGTTCCACAGGTTTCTCTAAACTGGTCGTCCTAACACAGGGACGTTTCATTAGATATGTAGTAGGTACTTTTAAGAAGATTTTGGAGGAGTCAGGAACAGTAGAGAAGAGTCAGCTCAGCATAGCGCCAATGGGGTGGATAGGTGGCTGCCTCGTCTACAATGTCGGACCATGTGCTACCCGCGTCACTTGCGACATGAGAGCAGGGAATCCTGATGACATGGTTCAGTTTCTCTGGAACTGTATCCAAGAGGAAAAGTGCAACACAGCCACCATTTCACCCACCTATCTACCCAGATTGGTTGAAATGGCAGACATGACATGCTCTCCACATCAGCTGGATTCACTGATACTGTCTGGGTTCCCAATTCAGCAGTCCATGGTAAATAAAGGACTCAAGATGGCGCATAACATCTGCGTTTTGTATGGAGCAACTGACTTTGGGGCTGTAGCTGCCATGGTGGTATCTGACAGCCAGACCTTCACTGACCATGATTCAGGACAGCCGTTTGCAGATGTTGAAGTAAAGATCGTCAGCTTGAAGGATGAGTCGATGCCATGTGCCACTGATCAGGTCGGTCACATTCTTTTCAAAGGGCCCAATATGATGAAAGGCTATCTCAACAATCCCAAGGCCACGGCTGATGCCTTCACTGAAGATGGCTTCTTTCGAACCGGGGACTTGGGCCGACTGGATGAACGAGGTCATCTGATTGTCGATGGAAGAGGAAGTGATGCCATCATTAGAGGCGTCTACATCTTCTACCCCACGTGGATCGAGATTCGTCCCCGGGAATGTCCTGCAGTTGCTGATGTTATCATCGTCGGAGTGCCTGATACCGAGGTGAATGAAGAGCTGTGTGCCTGTGTGGTACTGAAGTCAGATGACGTGTCCATACAGCAGGTCCGTCAGTTTGCTGAAGGAATTTTTGTGTCGAAGGCTGATCCACTGTCAGCCTGTCCTCGGTACTTTTTGAGGTTCGAGTCATTGCCTGAGACTGATACGGGAAAACCCCAGCGGAAAGTTATCAAGACACAAGCTGCTCAGCAACTTGTGCTGATTTCTGCATCAGACTAATGGCACACGCGAACGAACGAAACAAGGACATCAATTGAATATAACGGGAAAAATGAAACAGAAGACAAAGTGCGAGAACAAAGGAGACAAGATTGAGAAGAAGAAGGCTGAGGAGGAAAGGATTATGGTGATAAAAATGAACTGGTAGGAGGAAGGGAAAGCATGAATGAATCATTTGGCTTTGCGTAAAGTCATCGACGATGTTTGTATACTCATTTGATAAATTTCTGTATAATCAGACCAAAAAAGTTTTATTTGGAAGTCTTGTCCCATGTATCAAAACCCCCTAATTCCAGTCGTGGTCGTGATTCTACTGAAAACGCAATGTGTAGAGTTGTACCCTGCTTGTATTGGGTAGGTCCTACCAGATTTTCAAATTCACGGCAGACGCCTCGTGTTTGCTTGCCTGAAAGAGGGCAATAGATTAAGAAGCCACACCAAACTTCAAAGCAATATCTCAAATACTTTTTTTTTCAATTCTTATTTTTTATTTATTTTTTCTTATTTTTTAATTTTTTTTATCAAGTCTTTAATTTTCAACAACAAACTGGAGAAACAGCCCATTTCACACCGCATCTTCTGCTCTGTGCTGGCATAATTATGTGATCTGCTTACATTAATTTTCAGCCATATTTTAGAAATGAATTTTTAAACATAATTTTCTTTTAAGTATTCTACAGCCTAGGAAACGAGCTTGATGACTGCCTATGCATGCGAGCACGCACGCACGCATGCACCTAAATCCCGCTTACCAAGCTACAATGACGCAAAAACGCCATGACTAACACATTGTAACGCGAATCCACCACTACCAGGCTGAGCTGTATTCAATGTAAAAGATTTTTTTTTTTCTTCTTTTTTTTTCTGCTGCCCCAAACATGTTTGGAAAGTGCAGTAGAGCGTTAAGACATAAGGTAGATTTTCGGCCACATTTTTCTTCTTCTTTTTTTTATTTTTTATTTTATATATATATATATATATATATAAACAAACAAAATGTATCAAAATAATAGCCGACGTAAAAGCAGAGAACATGACTATTTATTTAACAGTTTGGTTGAGAGTCGAAATATCCGTGACCTATTTTTTGTCACAAACCTACATTCAGGCCAGAAACAGACATCAGCCAACTTTTGCCATGCTGCTGTATGGAGAACGAAGGGTATCACTAACACTCCCTCACACACAAAAAAACAAAAAACAAAGAAACATTCAGAGGAACGTAGAAAGATTGATTAATTGTCTAATTTTTTTTTTCAACTTGATGTATGCAATATTGCGCTTGCTATGGCAAAGTAAATAGCGATAAACTATGGTCCGTCAGCCATTGTTTCATAGCGTTACATAGCCGCTGGACCTTCCTAGTAGTCATTTATGAGGACATCAAGAAAACTGACGTTTTTTCGACGTCATTTTGTGTGGTTGCAAAAGAAAGACATCTCCCATTTTCCATGTGTTGTACTTGACAGTAGTATGAATTATGTCCCCTGTCCTTTCTTAAACAGAAAATTCACCTCAGAGATTAAGAAATAGCAAGACTGGTAGAGATAAATCAGTCAGATTAAATAGCCATCACTAAAACAAAAATTGAAATGTATAATCAGAAATCAATGTTAAAACAGCCGACATATCCAAGAATGTGCTTATATTGAAAAAAGAATTACCCAGAACTGATGGAATGAAGAACCCAGATTCATTGTTCACCTATAGTTTTAATCCTTTAGAACTTTGCTTCATTGAATGGATAAAAAAAATTCGTACTCATTGATTATTTTATCTCTCTTATTTCTCGTTCTGTGCCTTTCCTCATTTCTTTCTCTCAGTTTACTCCTCTACCAGCTCTGTTTTTACCTGTGTCTGTCTGTATCTGTTTCAGTCTGCATCTGTTTATCAGCCTGTCTCTTTCTTATGCGCACACACACTAACCCGCTCGTGTGTGTACACTGACACATGCATATACACATATACACACCAACACACACATATACGTACACACCTACATACGCACAACACACACACACACACACACACACACACACACACACACACACACACACACACACACACAAACCGCGCCCACATATCCACACGTCCCCTCCCTCTCCCCCTCCCAACCAGACACACACACACACACACACACACACACACACACACACACACACACACACACACATGTATATATATATATATATATATATATATATATATATATATATATATACACATAGATATACCTTTACTTGTTTCCTTTCTTCATGTTTCCGAAATATCACGTATGACATTTACGTACTATAATTATGCAAAAGAGAAAGATAGTCAGAGAGACAGAGACAGACAGAATAACAGAATGTAGCACATACATATCTGAAAAGACCAGCACCATCATGAGTATAGCTAAAACAGTATCAGTATCAGTTTCAGTAGCTCAAGGAGGCGTCACTGCAATCGGACAAATCCATATACGCTACACCACATCTGCCAAGCAGATGCCTGACCAGCAGAGTAACCCAACGGAGCTTAGTCAGGCCTTGAGAAAAAAAAGGAAATAAATAAATAAATAAAATAAAATAATAAAATAACAAAACAAAACAGTACACACACACACACCCACACACACACTCACACTATATATATATATATATATATATATATATATATATAGACAGACAGACAGATAGATAGATAGATAGATAGATAGATAGATAGATATTGTTATAGCTTAAACAACAACATTCAGTACATTGGAAAACACCGGAATTTACAATGAAAATGTTCGTTAATCTTAACCTTTTTAAAGTATCTATGTTCCACAAGAGATGTGTAATAGAATCATTTCATCGTCTTCTGACTCGTCATTATGGACATGCAGACTTGTATGTGCACGTTTCTGATACGTTACATTAAGTCAGTATTTATTTTGTGCGCACGTGCACACACACACACAGTTACACACACACACACACACACACACACACACACACACACACACACATACGGATTAAGCTGAAAAGTGCAGAGCTCAAGAAAGTGATTAGAAAAGGTTGAATATGACGAAGTCGAAGTTTTCAACAACAGGAATAACCAGGACGGCTATCAATGATAATAGTAACAATGATAATAATAATCATAATATGCAGGCTTATATAGCGCCATACTCCCCCCCCAATCCCCCCCACCCACACCCACCCCAACCCCCCATCTCAAATGGGGCTCACCGCACTTTACAATAACATATACAAATTTAAGACTAAGTGACATCAGAAAATATGTATAAGAAAAATAAAATGGAATGAAAATGATATAAAATAGAATAAAATAAATAAATAGACATAGTCTTACATCATATTTGCTAAAATACATATCAACATAAAATCAACATACTTCAAGCTAAGTGGGGTGATGACTTTGTCTTGAACAGTTCTGTTGGCGGCTGAATTTCTTCAGAAGTTATTTTTGATTTTTTAATAATTTTTTTTTATCTTCCTCATTACTCCTCATAATAATACAATATCATAAGACAGGCCAAATGTTTTTTCCTGCTCTGCGAACTATCACCGATCCACTAAGACATACACTGAATGCAGCAACAGGTTCTGAACACAGCCTATGCATTCATGTGCACAGCACAACTCAACAAACACCAGCAGCAACAACAGTGGCAAAAACAACATAACATCAGACTTCATCCACAAACATATGTTTAATAATATCCAAGCATCCTGATGCAAATGCAAGCTGACTCATAGCTGACTCATTAACCACCACCCCTCCCCCAAACACCCCCTCCCCTCCCGTCCCAGACAAACCCATACATGCACGCTTGGGATAGCTAGATTAGATCTGTGATGAAGGGTATCATCATAACTATTAATAATACAGGGATCATGTCTTCATCTCAACGTTTGTGTGTTCGCCGGCATGTGTGTGAATGTAATTTGTTTACAACTGAGAATGAAGATCACACAATAGCCGATTTTAATTAATTTTTTTTTCTCTTTATGGCATGAGGGTTATTTTCAGTGTATCGTAATTCGCTTTGAGGAAGGAGGAGGAAGGAGGCAGAATGGTTAAGACGCTCAGCTGCCAATACAGAGAGTCCGTGAGGGTGTGGGTTCGAATCCCGCTCTCGCCCTTTCTCCTAAGTTTGACTGGAAAATCAAACTGAGCGTCTAGTCTTTCGGATGAGACGACAAACCGAGGTCCCGTGTGCAGCACGCACTTGGCGCACTGAAAAAGAACCCATGGCAACGAGAGTGTTGTCCTCTGGCGAAATTACGTAAAATGAAATCCACTTTCATAGGTACACAAATATGTAAGCATGCACTCGAGGCCTGACTAAGCGCGTTGGGTTATGCTGCTGGTCAGGCATCTGCTCAACAGATGTGGTGTAGCGTGTATGGATTTGTCCGAACGCAGTGACGCCTCCTTGAGAAAGTGAAAGTGAAAGTGAAAGTCGCTTTGAGAAGCACGTTTGGAATGTTTGTACAGCTTGCAACTTTCCAGTAGACAATAAAAATGTGGTTGTTCATCAGCCAATAATTGTGTGTGAGTGAAGGAGAGAGAAAGAGAGGGCCGGGGAGGGGAGAAATGATAGCTGCTCTTATAATTTTGCTTCATCCTCTGTTTTATCAATGTTGCTCAGGGCTATATTGTAGAGAACATGGTACAAATGTTACAAAGATGTTTTGTCCAAATTCTGAAAGACGTACATAAACTTCGTTTATTTTCTGTTAATTTTAGTTGCCGTTTGCGTTTTCGCCCAAAATTACAAGAGCGAATTGTCCCTTTTACAGAACTTCAGTTCAGAATAAAAGAAAAAATCATGTGTTGTCAAGACCTGCCCCATAGTAAATAATTATGATTGCGTTTCAGCGAATTGCCCCATGCTGGGGCAGATTGTGACATTTTCGGCCTGCAACTTTCCAGTAGACAATAAAAATGTGGTTGCTCATCAGCCAATAATTGTGTGTGAGTGAAGGAGAGAGAAAGAGAGGGCCGGAGAGGCAGAGAGACAGAGACAGGCAGAATAACAGAAAGTAGCACATACATATCTGAAAAGACCAGCACCATAATGAGTATAGCTAAAACAGTATCAGTATCAGTAGCTCAAGGAGGCGTCACTGCGTTCGGACAAATCCATTTACGCTACACCACATCTGCCAAGCATATACCTGACCAGCAGCGTAACCCAACGCGCTTAGTCAGACCTTGAGAAAAAAAGGAAATAAAATAAAATAAAATAATAAAATAACAAAACAAAACAACACACACACACACACACACACACACACACACACACACACACACACACACACACACACACACACACACACACACACACACACACACACACACACACACACACACACATTTATGCTACGGTCCATTCAGATCGATCATATTGTAATTGTTTTTTTATGTTTTTCTTTTTCTTTTTTATGTCTAGGTGAAACCAAAAGCCAACTGGATAGCACGCACCGTGCCCAAGATTCAGACCTTACCAGGCCTTTTACACCACTACGCGCAAGAGAAACCTGACTCTGCAGCCTTCATCTTCAGAGACAAGAATCAGCGGCGCAATGTGCTAACCTGGGCCACTCTCTACACACTGGATGATGTGAGGCAGGCATCTGGATGGCTGTAGCAGTATCTGTCAATGGTCAGTGTGTGATGGCTGATGGGTCAGACTTGTTGAACACTATCAACCACAGAAAGGCACAGAAAGAATGGTTTGAAGGAAACAGTGTCAAACCCTATGATGCTTTCAGTGTCTTCACTGCGCCTGGTTCTACAGATTTCTCAAAACAGGTCATCCGAACACAGGGACCTTTTATTAAATTTATAATAAGTACTTTAGGGGAGATTTATGAGTCAGGAATAACTGAGAAGATCCAACTTAGCATAGAGCCGATGGGGTGGATGGGTGGCTGCCTCGTCTAAAGTGTTGCACCAGGTGCTACCCGCGTCACTTGTGACATGAGAACAGGGGATCCTGATGACTTGGTTCAGTTTCTCTGGAACTGTATCAAGGAGGAAAAGTGCAACACAGCCATTTCACCAACGTATCTACCCAAATTAGCTGAAATGGCAGACATGACGTGCTCATCCACATCAACTGGATTTACTGGTGCTGGGTGGTCTCCCAATTCAGCAGTCCATGGTAAGTAAAGGACTTAAGGTGGCCCATAACATCTGCGTCACGTATAGAGGAACCGACTTTGGAGATGTAACTGCCATGGTGGTATATGACAGCCAGACCTTCACTGACCATGATTCAGGACAGCCGTTCAGATATTGAAGTAAAGACCATCAGCATGCGGAACAAGTGAATGCAATGTAAGAATAAACAGGTCGGTCACATTCTTGTCAAAGGACCCAACTTGACGCCAGGCTACACAAAAAATCACATGGTCATGCTTGATGCCGTCACTGATGATGGTTTCTTTCGAACCGAGCACTTGGGCCGACTGGATGAACGAGGTCATCTGATTGTCGATGGTAGAGAAAGTGATGCCATCACAAGAGACGGGCACATCTACCCCATGTAGATGGAGAATCGTCTCCGAGAATATCCTGAAGTTGATGATGTTGTCATTGTGGGAGAGCCTAACCCCGACGTGAATGAAGATCTGTGTGCCTGTGTGGTACTGAAATCAGGAGACCTTGAGCAGGTCGATCAGTTTGCAAAAAAGAGTTTTTGCATCGGTGGATTATCCACTGTCCATCCGTGAATGGTACTTCCTCCCGGTAAAGTCATTTCCTAAGACTGACACAGGAAAACTCCATCAGAAAGTCATGAAGATACAAGCTGGTCAGAAATTTGAGCTGATCATTGATCTCCCATGGGCCACGCCCAACGAAGGAAACAAGAAGAGCAATTGAATGTAACGGGGGAAAATGGAAAATAAGTAGGAGAACAAGGAAGACAAGATTGAGAACGGAAAGAAGGCCGAGGAGGAAATGATGGCGATAAAAATGAACTGGGAAGAGGAAGAGAAAAGTATGAATGATTCACGTGGCTTTGAGTAAAGTTCTCGATGATGCTTGTATATTTGTTGTTGTTGTTGTTTTTAATTTCTCATTAATCAGAACAAAATGTTTAACATGGAAGTATTTGCCCCGTGTATCAAAAGACTCCTGTATTCCAAACGTTGTTGATATTCTAAAAAAAAACACAAAAAAAACGCAGTGTGTAGAGTTGCACCGTCTTTGCATTTACTACGACGCCAGGCAAAGTGATAATCTTTTTCAATGTCAGTGTGTGTGGTAGCAAAAGAAATCCATCTGCCTTTTTCAGTGTATTGTACTTGACATAAGTATACATAATTTTCCCTGTCCTTACTTCAACAGGAAATTCTAAGAGATTAAGAAACAGCAAGTCGAGGAGAGAGAAAGCAGTTGCATTCAATAGCCATTATTGAAACAAAGATTTAAATGCACAACCAGAAATCAAAGCTAAAAAAGTATAAAAAAAAATATTCAAGTATGTACTTATTTAGAAAAATACACGGAACTGATGGAATGAAGAACCAAGATCTGTTGCTGATCCATAGTTTTGCTCATTTATAACTCTGCCATATCAAATAGATAATATAATTTCGTGCTCACTTATCGTCAGTGATTATTTGTAGCTCTCTGTCCTACTCTGCCTCTCTGTCTTTATTTCTTTCTCTCATTTTGCATTATCTCCTTCCCCACCTTTGTGTTTGCCAGTGTCTGTCTGTCTGTCTTTTACCGTGTTTATCACTGCAGTTGTTTGTTGTTGTTGTTTGTGTGTGTGTGTGTGTGTGTGTGTGTGTGTGTGTGTGTGTGTGTGTGTGTGTGTTTATATATTTTTCTTATATGCACACACACTTAAACGTGTGCACATGTGCACACTCACACACACATATGTGTGTATAAATACACATACATACACACACACGCGCGCGCGCGCGCGCGCACTTTCTCTCTCTCTCTCTCTCACGGACACACACAAATACACAAAAATACACACACAAAGAGCGCACAATTATGCACTCGCCCCCCCCCCCCCCCCCCCCCCCCCCCCCCCCCGCCGAACCTCCCTCCACTCCTCCCCACATACATGCACATGCATATACCTTTCCCTTTTCCTTTCTTGATGTTCCCCTATCATCTAATATCACATTGACGCATTATATATGCAAAAAGAACAGAAAAGAAAAGACGGGCAGAAGAACAGAGTACACATACAGATATGTTTCTTGGAATATTGTTTCACGAAATACACGAGCATGAGAAAAGGCAGACGTATCTCAATATCCAGTGTACACAGCAGAGATACACCTGCATTAGAGAATGCTAGAAGAATACACGGAAAATTTAAGTGTGTGTGTGTGTGTGTGTGTGTGCGCGCGCGCGCGCGCGTGTGTGTGTGTGTGTGTGTGTGAGGGAGAGAGACAGAGACAGAGAGAAAGCATGTGCTTATACGAAAAGACGAGTTCCACTATAAGTTAAAAACTTCAACAGCGTTTGGTGCATTGGAAAATCAGAAATCACAAAGAACATGTCTGTTAATCTTAACCTTTCTAAAGTATATATGTTCCACCAGAATTTCAGTTTCTCAAGCAGGTGTCACTGCGTTCGGACGAATCCATACATGCTACACCACATCTGCTGCACAGACGCCTGATAGCTGCATTGTCCAGCGTGCTTGGTCATGCCTTGAGTGCATGCATATGATATTTGTGTATCTATCATGGTGATTTTTTTTTTACGAACTTTTGCCATAGGACAACACTTTTGTTGCCGTGGGTTCTTTTTCAGTGCGCCAAGTGTGTGTTGCACACGTTAACCTCAGTTTATCGTCTCATGCGAATGACTAAATGCTCAGTTTGATTTTCCAGTCGAACGTGGGAGAAAGGGCGAAATCGGGATTCGAACACACACCTTCACGGACACTGTATTGGCAGATCAGCGTTTTAACCATTCTGCCACCTTGCTCCAAAAGAGATATCCAACAAAATCAGTCAATCATCTCTTGACTCGTTATTATGGAGATGCAGACTTGTCTCTACACGTGTCCGTCTCTCTTACACATCACGTGTACTTTACATTCAGTCGGTCTTCATTTTGTACACACACACACACACACACACACACACATACACACACACACACACACACACACACACACACACACACACACACACACACATACACACTCACACACACACACATCCCTTTGGGAAGTCTCGACATCTGTTCACCAGTTTGGAACGTGTCTGCAATAAAACTAGTCCAGTATATATGAATAAAGCTGATAACACAAGTCCAGTCCATGCACACCCAGAAGTGCTGTCACCCCTGCTGTCACCTGACTGGTTTCCACTTTTGTGCCCGGCAGATTAACAGGTTTGTAAATGACGAGTTTTTACCTTCCTTCCTCTGTGGTTGCTGTTGCAACATTTTGTTGAGCATTTCTCTTTGAACTATCAAATAGGCAAAGGGCATATTGGTCACTCAATTTTGAAACATCATGAAGAAAAAAAGGTCTATTATCTAATAATATGAACTGGGAATAAAGTTGGTTTCAACAGGCACAATTATGGAATAAAGACAGTCAGACAAACATATGACATCATAATTTTTGTTTGTCCTTCAGAGTCAAAAGAAGGCAGCCTGTGTGATCAATGAGAGCACAAGTGTCTCTGTAGTCCAGACTAAAACGCATGGGCACCCACAGGTGCCACAGCAGTAGTTTTCTGCTAATCTTTCCAACCCCATGTTCACTTATCACTCCTCATCAATGGTCGTGGTCTGCACCAGCTCTGGCGCTGAAGTCAGAAACCACTATGAGCTTGTCAGATGCAGGTGTGACACGTAGTAGAGTGTCCAAGACAGCAAGAAAGTATGTCCGGTGCCTTACTCAAGGGTAAGTCGAGCTTCGCTGATTGCAGTGATGTCGACAATAATTTATATTTCAACAATTTTTTGTCAAAAGATACATGTTTCTTTCATAGACCTGGAGGGTTAGTATGTTCCAAGTGCCAGTGATTTATTTCCTCTTTCCCCAACTGATTCAACCGCAAATAGGTAAATCTGCGAGCAGCAGAAAGCTGGCCAGAATGATTTAGAACAGGCTTCCTTACGGCTACCTTTCCTAGGTCTTTCCCTTGTTAGGTTAGAGTGTTAGGGTGAGCAGTGCTGTCTTAAAGAGGCTGCTCAGTTACCTGGGATGCTGCCGATGCACTGTCATGCATTGAGAATGACGACCACCCGTCTTCAGGCCGCCCACTAACATGCTTGTGACCAGAACTTTCAGCGGTTACATGCCTTTCGTCAACCCCAACCCCACCCCTTATTGCTGCAGGACTTTTAGGGGTTGAGTGGAGTAGCACAGACACACATGTGTGAGGTTGTCTTATGTGGAATAACCGTTGAATGGTGGCAATCCCACTCTCTCGGCAGAAGGAACCAGTGCCACGGGGCAACGTTACACCTGGAGACCCCTCCTGTTGCAGTGGATGTCCAGGACTTCTTTGTGTTTAGTCATGCTATTAGCGCTCTGCAACATCTACTGGAGTTGCCTTTCTGACCGTTCGACCTCACTTGTAGTTTCATCTGCCGACGGAGCTAATCTTCCCATGTAAGGGTAGTTTCAGTTTCAGTTTCAGTAGCTCAAGAAGGCGTCACTGCGTTCAGACAAATCTATATACGCTACACCACATCTGCCAAGCAGATGCCTGACCAACAGCATAACCCAACGCGCTTAGTCAGGCCTTGAGAAAAAAAAGAAAGAAAAAGAAAGGTGAATAAATAATAGATAAATACATAAAAACACACACACACAAACCTACTACCACAACTAATAATATGTATAAGGTGCAAAAACTTGATGAAGTCAACTATAAGCGTACATAAATAAATAAATAAATAAATAAAAATTATAATATAGAAGGTAGTAATAATAATAATAATAATAAGAAGAAGAAGAAGAAGAAGAAGAAGAAGAAAAATAAATAGATAAATAAATAAGACAACACTGATGATAAATAAGGAAATAAATGTAAAACATTAAGACACACATTCACACATACACCCACACATGCATAACAGATATGAACCAAACATGCAGTTTCACAGATATGAAAGCACAGTCAAATACACATAAACGTACATGAGCCCCAACACACACACACACACACACACACACACACACACACACACACACATTACCCTGCACCTCCTCTACCCCCCTCCTCCACACACTCATTTCTAGGCTACGTATCGCAGCTTCCATGACACACACACACACACACACACACACACACACACACACACACACACAGATGAACACTTGTACAAGCACACACACATACGCCCATATCCCCCACCCCCAACCCCACACACATATATACAAAGATATATATATATATATATATATACACCCGCACTTTCCAATATCCCATTGCTCCCACAGTGTAGGCATGCATACACTCACATACCTCATCCTCTACCCCCCCCCCCCCCCCCCGCCTCCCCCCGCCTCCCCCCTCACACACACACACACACACACACACACACACATACACACACGCACGTGCACAGAACTCTCCTGACACGTGTGTACACTTACACCCTCGCGCATGCACAAACGCACTCAAACATACAGACCCATACATACACACACATACACACACGCACACAGGCTGCCACTGATTGGCCGCAAGAGGGATGGGAAAATATCTCTGATGCCAAGAACGTGACGTCTAGTGTGTTGCTCAGTCTATTGTATTTGGAAAAAGCCCACAGAGACTCTGTTCCGTTTTGAAGAAATTTGCGCAATGTTGGTTTGGAAATGATGCCGATATTTGTCTGATTTGCAAAGCATCGTGCTCTACCTTTCATGTTAGACTTACGGCCGCTCCCTCTCTCTCCTTTAATTTCTTTGAGGCGATCGATGGTGTGATGGCCTTGTACCTGTTCTTTTTGATATTCTTTGACTTTTCTGAGGATTTCTGATTTTCCTAGATGTAGGCCGCTCGTTGGTGTTGCGTTACCAGCAAGTCTGTCAGCTCGCTCATTTCCCTGAACACTTGCATGTCCCGGGCAGTATGACCATGTGAGTTTTTTTTATCTGAAAGTTGCGCATTGCCTTATGCCATTCTGGGCTTCCCATTCCGTTTTCAGTTTTCTGTATGAGGTTCATTGAGTCGGTTAGAAGGCCTGGTAAGGTCTCTACCCTGTAAGGGTAGACAAGTCCTACCTCACCAATCGTTTCAGACCTATCAGCTATCTTCACCAACGTTTGCCGGACAGACAATACTTAATAATAAAAGATAAGTATGTGCTTAAACACAAATAGTACATCTTGCACAACTTCAGGTCATTGTTTTGTCCAGTTGTTTTGTTTTGTTTTGTTTTATTCGTTTTGTATTTCGCGACAAGTTTCTTTCTCTTTTTACTGTTCTTTTCCATTTTCATTTCGGTGATGCTTACAAGTACATGTATGCCATTATGCTTTCAAATTGGTAATACTATACATTGTTTCCACTTTGTACCAATAGGTCAAAAGTAAAAGTCAACCAGATGGCTTCCACCATGCCCAAGATTGAGACCTTACCAGGCCTTCTGCAGCACTGGGCGCAAGAGAAACCTGACTCTGCAGCCTTCATCTTCAGAGACAAGAATCAGCGGCGCAATGTGCTAACCTGGGCCACTCTCTACACACTGGCTGGTCGTTTTGCTGCCGACCTGAGGAGCAAGGGGATAGCAAAACAGCATCTGGTGATCAACGCTCTGCCCAACAGTCCAGAGAGGGTGGTGTGTGAGGCAGGCATCTGGATGGCTGGAGCAGTATCTGTCAATGGTCAGTGTGTGATGGCTGATGGGTCAGATTTGTTAAACACGATCACCCAGTCTCGTGCCCCTACCATTCTCGTGGATCCTGACGTCACAGGAAGTCCTTGGAACGTGCTGAAGAATCACGTTGTCTTGGATGATGGAGAGCACGTGACGTCTTCGAAACTGGCCTGTCTAAAGATGGTGATCTTTGTTCGACGTGTGGAAAATGAGGAGAAGGGGGATTTCATTGGGCAGCTGAAGTCACAGAAAGAATGGTTTCAAGCAAAAGATGTCAAACCTGAAGATGTCTTCAGCGTCTTCACCACGTCTGGTTCCACAGGTTTCTCTAAACTGGTCGTCCGAACACAGGGATCTTTCATTAGATATCTAGTAGGTACTTTTAAGAAGATTTTGGAGGAGTCAGGAACAATGGAGAAGAGTCAACTCAGCATTAGGCCAATGGGGTGGGTGGGTGGCTGTGTCGTCAACAATATTGCACCAGGTGCTACCCGCGTCACTTGTGACATGAGAGCAGGGGATCCTGATGACATGGTTCAGTTTCTCTGGAACTGTATCCAAGAGGAAAAGTGCAACACAGCCATGCTTTCACCAATGTATTTACCCAAATTTGCTGAAATGGCAGACATGACGTGCTCTCCACACCAACTGGATTCACTGGTGCTGGCTGGGCTCCCAGTTCAGCAGTCCATGGTAAATAAAGGACTCAAGGTGGCCCATAACGTCTGCGTTCTGTATGTAGCAACCGAAATTGGGGTTGTAGCTGCCATGGTGGTATCTGACAGCCTGACCTTCACTGACCATGACTCAGGACAGCCATTCAGAGATGCTGAAGTAAAGATAGTCAGCATGCAGGACGAGTCAATGCCATGTGCCACTGGTCAGGTCGGTCACATCCTTGTCAAGGGAACCAACATGATGAAAGGCTACCTCAACAATCCCAAGGCCACGGC
>NC_134894.1:47157221-47189721 GCF_041734735.1 Babylonia areolata | reverse complement strand
CTCTCTCTCTCTCTCTATATATATATATATATATATATATATATATATGGCACACCAGTCGCATACTTTCCACCTCTGCCCTGGTGTGCGGCAGAAGGCGCGGCCCTTGGTGACCCGGGCGACGACCGATCCGGTATGAATTGAGGTGTGGTTGTCATCTTCTTGTGGCGTGTCTAGGGCAAATGAAGCATGGCGGCGCCCATCCCTCTCCCCAACGACAGACTACGACGACGAAGAGATAGAAGACTTCTACGACCAACTTCAAGAAATCCTAGATCAGACACCAAAGAAAGACATTGTTGTCGTACAAGGAGACTGGAACGCCAAAGTGGGAGAGGATGCTTGCAAGGACTGGAAAGAAACATGCGGGCGCCACTGCAATAAAGAGTCTAACGAAAGAGGACTGAGGCTCCTGGAGTTCGCCAGCTACAACGACCTCAAACTGATGAACATGTTTGGTCCGCACAAGGCATCCAGGAGATGGACATTGCACAGCCCGGAAGGTGAACACCAAAACCAGATAGACTATATCATGGTTAAACGACGCTTCCAGTCGAGTGTGAACATCGCCAAAACACGGAGGTTTCCAGGGGCCGGTATTGGGAGCGACCATGACCTTGTGATGATGATCTTCAGGCTACATCTGAAGAAGATCAGAAAGCAAGGCCACACAAGGATCAAGTTTGACCTTGAAAAGTTGAAGGACCCACAGATAGCAGAAGACTTCCAAGCAAGGATAGGCGGAAAGTTCGCCCCGCTCACTGTCGTTTACGCAGACGGCTCAGACATGGACATGGGCGTGTTGATCGACACATTCAACACAGCTGTGACGGAAACAGGCAAGGAGATCCTGGGAAAACACTGCTCAACCAAGAAGCCCTGGATCACATCTGACATCCTGGATCTTTGTGACAAGCGGAGAGAGCTGAAAAACAAAAACGGCGAGACAGAAGGAGCGAAGAAGTACAGAGCAGTCAACCAACAAATCAAGAAAGGCATGATAAAGGCAAAAGAGAACTGGATTAAAGAGCAATGCCAGGAAATTGAAGAAAACCTGAAACAAAACAACAGCAAGAAGGCATACCAACTTGTGAAAAAACTGACCAGCACAAAACAAGAGCGAACCACCACCATCCAGGACAAAACCGGAAAATGTCTCACTGAAGAACAGGACATTTTGAAGAGGTGGACTGAATACTGCTCCGAGCTGTACGGTCACAGAGCCACGGGAGACCCAGAGGTACTGAACGTTCCTCTAGCAACCAACAACGACAACCACCCCATCCTTCGAGAAGAAGTGGAAGCAGTTGTAAAATCGCTGAAAAAAGTGGGAGTCAGTAGGAGTGGATAATATCCCAGCAGAGCTGGTCCAAGCAGGGGGAGAAGCAATGATCACAGCCCTCACAACCATCTGCAACAAGATCTGGCAGACAGGGGAGTGGCCAACACTGTGGACCCAGTCACTGATCATCACCCTCCCCAAGAAAGGCAATCTACAACAGTGCCAGAACTACCGCACGATCAGCCTAATAAGCCATCCCAGCAAAGTCATGCTAAAGATCCTGCTAAATAGATTGAAGCCACAAGCGGAGAAGATCATCGCAGAGGAACAAGCAGGTTTCAGACCAGGGCGCAGTACAACAGAGCAATTCTTCAACCTCAGGATACTGTGCGAGAGGTACCTCCAACATCAGCAAGACCTCTACCACGTCTTCGTGGATTTCAAGAAGGCGTTTGACCGAGTATGGCATGCAGCTTTATGGGGCACCATGAGGTTGTATAACATCAATGCCAACCTGACCCGAGTGATACAGCACCTCTACGACAAAGCCACCAGCGCAGTCTACTTCAACAGTAACATAGTGGACCGGTTCAGAACCACAGTCAGAGTGAGGCAAGGCTGTTTGCTCTCACCAACTCTCTTCAACATCTTCCTGGAAAGAATCATGACTGATGCACTTGAAGACCACAAAGGAACAGTCAGCATCGGACTCAGAGCAGTCACCAACTTACGTTTCGCCGACGACATTGATGGCCTAGCAGGAAAAGAAGAGGAGCTAACTAGTTTAGTGGACCACCTTGATAAAACCTCTAGAGCCTATGGCATGCAGATCAGTGCAGAGAAGACCAAACTGATGACCATCAACACCAATAGCATCAGCACTGACATAAGAGTGGATGGCCAGAAGCTAGAAACTGTCCACAGCTTTAAATACCTGGGAGCAATTGTGACAGATGAGAGGGATCCAAACCCGAAGTACTCTCCAGGATTGCACAGGCGACAGCAGCACTCACAAAACTGAGGTACATCTGGAACGACCGGAACATTGCACTCGGCTCAAAGATCAGACTGATGCGTACCCTGGTGACATCAATTCTCTTGTATGCATGTGAATCGTGGACCTTAACAGCTAAAATAGAAAAGAGAACACAGTCCACTGAGATGAGATGCTTTCGAAGACTACTGGGCATCTCCTACAAAGATCATATCACGAACGAAGAAGCTCGAAACAGGATCAGGCAAGTCATTGGGCCCTACGAAGACCTGTTGACCTTGGTCAAGAGACGCAAGCTCAAATGGTATGGCCATGTCATGAGATCATCAGGGCTTGCCAAGACATTCTTGCAAGGCACAGTGCAAGGAGGGAGAAGGAGAGGCAGACAGAGGAAGAGATGGGAGGACAACATCCCAGAATGGACGGGCTTGAGGTTGAGCGATACAATCGGGAGGTCAGAAAACCGAGAGGATTGGAGGATGCTGGTTGTCAGATCACCTGTGGCGCCCCAACGGTCCACAAGACTACGGAGATAGATGAAGGTGAATATATATATATATATATATATATATATATATATATATATATATATACACACTTTTCTTTAGGCATTGTCTTTGATCTTAGAAATATTGTGCAGAAGTGATTCAATTTAAAAATGACCAAAATAAATGTGGTAATGGAGACACGAAAGCAGGTGTCTTCCATCGAACTAATGAGAAACTAAAACTACAAAAGGAGAACAGACACTCCGAGGTCAGATTTATGGAAGTAATGTCCACCTTGTCTCAGTTTCCCTGTCCTTGTCCTTATCTATGTCGTTCCACCCCTCTGTTTTTGTCTCTGTCTCTGTCTCTGTCTCTGTCTTTGTCTCTGTCTCTGTCTCTGTCCTTGCCTTTGTCTTTGTCTCTGTCTTTGTCTTTTTTCATTGTTTCTGTCTCGCTCTGTCTGTCTCTCTCAGTATGTTATTTCATATCAAACGACGAATCTCTCTCTCTCTCTCTCTCTCTCTCTCTCTCTCTCTCTATATATATATATATATATATATATATACGTTTATTTATACATGTGTGTGTGTGTGTGTGTGTGTGTGTGTGTGTGATTCTTTTCATTTTGGGGTATTTTACTAGTATCATGCTTGTGCCTGTGTGTGCAGGTTTGTGTTTTCTTCAGTTTAACGTCTATTCACTACAAGTGTTTTTCGACGGAAAAGAGTAAAGCATTGAATAAAGGAAAGGGAGTGCATGTGAATATTAGTGTAAAAAAAAGTGTTCATGTTATGTATCAGAGGAAAAGTATATTATAAGAAAAAGTCTAAAGAGATTGTGGTGTGTATCGAATGAGGTGTCATGGTAAGGAGAATATGGATATGCATATCAACAAGTATTAACCTACAACAATGTGAACATAAATAACAATATTAATTATAATACATCAACGGAGGATACCAACAGGATTGGAGTTTAAAATTTCCGAAAACATTCTAAGCAATGAATAATAATTCAAAATCTTTTCAGTGGTTAATTAAATATTGGAAGGAAAGTCATCAACTACATCTTTTGGAATTAACTGTCTTATGCTCGGACAATGAATGAGTAGATGGCTTACAGTTATTTGCTTACCGCATAAACATTTTTTTTGTATTTTTAGAAAATTTTGTACGAAAGGCATTCAAACGAATTTTATACATTAGTCTTGTAATTGTCTTGAATGTGCTGCTGGTGTCAAATTTAGAAAATGTTTGGGATTAGCTGCATTCTTTGTGTTTACACAACATTAATAATATTGATTATTTAAATCTATAAGTAATTTCTTAAATCGATTTCTAGATACATTTTCCGTACAACTAATGCATTCATGCAGATCTAACTGGATGTCAAGTTGTATTGCGCCTTCGAAATTACGTGCTGCTCTTCTAGCTGCTTGGTCTACCCACTCATTTGAAGATATTCCACAGTGCGAAGGTACCCAACAGAAAGTTATTTTAGTGCCCTGTTTTGTCAGTTGGTGAATAAGATGTTTTATTACCATTGTCATCTCAATTCGCTTCTTTGAATTTGGTGATTCTATAGCTTGTAATACTGACTTCGAGTCTACACATAATACAATTTCACTTACAGTTTTCGGAATGTCTGAAATATAATTTAGGGCCATAAGTATGGTTATAAGTTCAGCTGTGAAAATGGAATATTTTCTACCAATATAGTATGATTTTCCTATTCTAAATGAAGGAATTACAAAAGCCGCTCCTGAGTTACCATCTTCTAGAACAGATCTGTCTGTGTATATTTTTAGATAATTTGAATATTGATTTTCTATATGGGAGAGCACTTCAGGTTTTAACAAAAATGGTGACTGGTTCTTGGATAAATCTGTATAATCCATGTCAAAGGTAGCTTTACACTGCTCCCATTCAGGGACTGGTGAAAAGGTAGGTATTTTTGCAATTTGCTTGTCTTTTGATTCCGTAGCTCTAATGATATCTGATGCAAATGTATTTATGGATGTCATAGACTGTATAGTCTTAGCTCTTTTAGAAAAAATCTTTTTGTGAACTCAAATTAGCTTCTTCTTTTGAAAAGGTTTCATATGCGAAAGATTTGATAACGAATTTCGCTGCTGAACCTTTCCTTTGTTCATCAAGAGATAAAACACCTGCTTCTCTGTAAGCCCCTAAATGTTTTTTAGCTTCTTTCACAAATGCAGTGGAGCACTGAAATATACCTCTTGAGCGTATGTCAAGCGTGAACGTACGAAGGAGGTGGCGAGAAATATCAACGCTTTGGAATCTTGCCCCCAGTGCTGTTTACAAATTGTTTTAAGGACATTTAGACCTTTTCTTGCTTTGTTTAGTATTATAGTCCATATGATAATTCCACGAAAGCTTTGAAGAAATATAAACTCCCACAAAATTAACAGATTGTGTATATCTGATGATAGTACCATTTATTGTAAACACGGGGAGCTTTTCTGGGTCTGATCCTGTATTAAGTAGCATCATATTTCTTTTTTCTAAGGACAATGATAAGCCATTTTCTGTCATAAAGTTGCTGATTTTATCAAGTTCCCGCTGGTATATTTTCTTTATGTAATTCTATTTCCTAGTAGGCATTTTATTTTCCATTGTCACCTTCATCCATAAACAACTGTCATCAGCAAATTGAACCAAGACTGTATCTTTAGCTAGCTTGTTAGGTAGAGTTGCTAATAATATATTGAATAAAATCGGCGAAATTACTGATCCTTATGGTAACCCCATGTGTAATTGTCTGGGGTTTGAGTAGGTATTTCCTATTCTTACTTGCATAAATCTATCTGATAAAAAAAAACTTCTAATATAATCATACATGGTGCCTGTGATACTGATATTTTTCAGTTTATATAAAAGTCGAGCGTGCCACACTTGGTCGTATGCTTTTTTCACATAAAAAAGTCGCTTGTACGTTTTTTCGCCTTGCAAACTGTTGCTTTACCTGTGTAGTCAGTTTGACTAGATGTTCTGTGGAGGATCTACCTTTTCTAAAGCCAGCTTGGTTTATAGGAATTCTCACAATAATGAACAAGTCTTTTTAGAACTTTTTTTTTTCCATTCGTTTGCATACATGCGATGTTAAGGCAATTGGTCGATAACTGTTTTTGTCTGTTCTGTGCTTGCCCTGTTTGTGTATTGGGACAACGATTGATTGTTTCCATACAAGAGGAATGTCACCATCAGACCAACATTTCTTTAAAATTAAGTGTAAGAAGTCAGTCAAATTTCCAAGCAAATGTCTCAACATTTCGTTTGAAATTCCGTTTAAACCAACTGATGTTTTTTTGCTGCCGAGATTTAAGACACATTCCTTTATTTCATCTGGTGTTATTTCACTATTTATATATTGGTGATTTACGCTATCTGAATCTTGGTATGCTTCTTTTTTCTCTTGGTTTTCTCTATACTTTCTATCTTCTTCTGGCAAACCAGTGTTTCTGCTATGATTACCAAACATGTCTTTGTCTCAGTCGATAGATCCAACCGAGGATAAGATTCCGAAATATAATTACAGACTTGCGAACTGGGATAAATTCAGAAATTTACTTTCATCGTTTCAAGTTAACAACATAAACGATACAGACGTCAACAGTTTATATTCGATATCTAAAAATGCAGTCATCACCGCTGCAAATGAATCTATTCCAAAGTTCAAATCGGTTAAAGATCATAAGCACTCTGGTAATATCTGGTGGAATGAGGCTTGTGAAGCAGCAAAGAAAGAAAAGAAGTCAAAATTCAAAATATACTTAAAAGTACAATCCCCCCCAAATCATTTAGAGATGAAAAAAGCTAAAAATATAGAAAATAGTGCTAACGCACAAGCAAAAAGGCAGTACTGGTCGTCTTTCTGCACAAATGAAGTTTTGAATCACAAAGATATGCAAAAGGTATGGGAAAAACTAAAAACAATGAAAAATGGAATATATTTACCACAATGCCCTATTAAACTGGACCATACAGATCTACCTTCAAATGTTGAAAAAGCAGAGGT
Source organism: Babylonia areolata (assembly GCF_041734735.1). Lineage (NCBI taxonomy): Eukaryota > Metazoa > Mollusca > Gastropoda > Neogastropoda > Buccinidae > Babylonia > Babylonia areolata. The sequence goes on along the minus strand of NC_134894.1, from coordinate 47,182,919 downwards.
TTTTGCAGGTTTGTGTGTGTTTGTGTGTGTGTTTATTATTTTCTTATGTATTTCTATTAGCACCATGCTTTGATTTTTATTCAGTGTTGTGTAGTGAAGACCCTGTTCAAGGCGGGAAGTGGGTGTGAAAAAAGGACATCAGAGGTTTTCTTTACTCTTGAAATAAAGAATTTCGTCTTGCCTCGTCTTGTCTTGTCTTGTCTTGCCTTGTCTTCTCTCTCTCTCTCTCTCTCTCTCTCTCTCTCTCTCTCTCTCTCCCTCTCTCACTGTCTCTGTCTGTCTACCTGTCTGCCTCTCTCTCTCTCTCTCTGTGTCTCTGTCTCTGTCTGTCTTTCTGTCTCTCTGTCTTTATTTCTTGTTCTCATTTTGCATTTACTCCTCTCCCATCATTGTATCTGTCAGTGTCTGTCTGTCTTTCTCCCAGTTTATCAGCTCTTATTATCTCTTTCCTATGTGTGCACACACACTTAAACGTGCGCGCGTGTGCACACTCACACACACACACATGTACACAAACACACAGACACATGTGTCTATGAGTGTATGTATATATATATATATATATATATATATATATATGTATGTGTGTGTGTGTGTGTGTGTGTGTGTGTGCGTGTGTGTGTGCGTGTGTGCATGTATACACACACACACACACACACACACACACATATATATATATATATATATATATATATACAAAAAACAAACACAAAAAACACATACACACACAAATAGCGTACACGTATGCACACGCCCCCTCTCTCCCCCCACCCCTCATTCCCCCTATCTAATATCATGTATAAAATTTACGCAACATATGCAGAAAGAATAGAAAAGACAAGAAGAGCAGAAAAAAAAGAGTACACACACAGATATGTTTCTAAGAACATTATTTCATGAAAATACACGAGCATGAGAAAAGGCAGACGTATCTCAGTATCCAGTGTACATAGCAGAGATACACCTGCATTAGAGCCTGCTAAAAGAATACACGGAAAATTTAAGTGAGAGAGAGAGAGAGAGAGAGAGAGAGAGAGAGACCACGTGCTTATACGAAAAGACCAGTTCCACTAATAAGTTAAAAACTTCAACAGTGTTTAGTACACTGGAAAACCAGAAATCACAAAGAACATGTCTACGTCTGATAATCTTAACCTTTCTAAAGTATCTATATTCCACCAGAGTTTCAGTATCTCAAGGAGGTATCACTGCGTTCAGAGGAATCCAAAATATGCTACACCACATCTGCTGCACAGACACCTGACAGCAGCATAACCCAGCGCGCTTTGTCAGGCCTTGAGTGCATGCATATGATATTTGTGTATCTATCAGGGTGGATTTTGCTTTTTTTAAGAACTTTTGCCATAGGACAACACTTTTGTTGCCGTGGTTTCTTTTCCAGTGCTCCAAGTGCGTGATGCACATGGGAACCTCAGTGTATCATCTCATCCGAATGACTGAATGCTCAGATTGATTTTCCAGTCGAACGTGGGAGAAAGGGCGAGATCGGGATTCGAACCCACACCTTCACGGACACTGCATTGGCAGATCAGCGTTTTAACCATTCTGCCACCTTGCTCCATAAGAGATATTCAACAAAATCAATCAATCATCTCTTGACTCGTTATTATGGACATGCAGACTTGTCTCTACACGCGTCCGTCGCTCTTACACATGAAGTGCTCGTTACATGAAGTCGGTATTCATTTTGTAGAAACACACACACACACACACACACACACACACACACACACACACACACACACACACACACAGAGAGAGAGAGAGAGAGAGAGAGAGACAAACACACACACACACACACACACACACACACACACACACACACACACACACACACACACACACACCACTCGCTCACATAGATTGACACACACACACACACACACACACACACACACACACACACACACACACACACACCAAGTACACACACACAGACAGACAGACAGACAGACACACACACACACACACACACACACACACACAGTTTCGACATCTGTTCACCAATTTGGAACGTGTCTGCAATTAAACTAGTCCAGTATACATAAATGAAGCTGCTAAGTCCATGCACATCCAGAAGTGCTGTCACCCCTGCTGTCACCTGACTGGTTTCCACTTTTGTGTCCGGCAGATTCACAGGTTTGTAAATGACGAGTTTTTACCTTCCTTCCTCTGTGGTTGCTGTTGTCCCCTCTCTCTCTCTCTCCCTCTGTCTCTCTCTCTCTCTGTCTCTCTGTCTCTCTCTCTCTCTCTCTCTCTCTCTGTCTGTCTGCCTCTCATTGTCATCCGATATTTCGTTCATTTTCTTTCTTTTTCTACCTATCTTTGAAGTTGTATCTGCTTATTGTTGTTTTTTCCTTTTGTTTTTTTTCTCCCTCAAACTGCATTAATCTATCTATCTATCTATCTATCTGTCTGTCTATCTATCTATCTGTCTATCTAGCTATCTGTCCGTCTGTCTAGCTATCTATCTATTTAAATTTGATCTATTCATTCACTTATTTACTTGATTATTTAATTGTTTTGTTTATTATCATTCGTTCATCCATCTATGTCTTTTAAGCAAACGTTTTGATGTCAAATAAGTTATAAATGATGGTTTGTTATCAAATATTTCAATCAGACATTGTTCTGAAAGAATAAAGAAGGCAATTTACAGTACCCAATGTAACTTTTGTAATGAAAACTAACATTTTATTGAGCATTTCTCTTAGAACTATTAAATAGACAAAGGGCATATTGGTCGGGTGAGTCGAGTTTGCTGATTGCAGTGATGTCTACAATATATTTCAACACTTTTTTGTCAAAAGATACCTGTTCCTTTCATAGACCCGGAGACAGTTTTTCGATCATCAAGGGTTCGTATGTTCCAAGCACCAGTGATTTATTTCCTCTTTCCCCAACTGATTCAACCATAAATGGGTAAATCTGCGAGCAGCAGAAAGCTGGCCAGAATGATTTAGGACAGGCTTCGTTATGGCTACCTTTCCTAGGTCTTTCCCTTGTTAGGTTAGGGTGTTAGGGTGAGCAGTGCTGTCCTAAAGAGGCTGCTCAGTTACCTGGGATGCTGCCGAAGTTTTCTACTGTCATGCATTGAGAATGACGACCACCGGTCTTCAGGCCGCCCACTTACATGCTTGTGACCAGAACGTTCAGCGGTTACATCCCTTTAGTCAACCCCACCCCCACCCCTCATTGCTGCAGGACTTTTGGGGGTTGAGCCGAGTATCACAGACACACATGTGTGAGGTTGTCTTATGTGGAATAACCGTTGAACGGTGGCAATCCCACTCTCTCGGCAGAAGGAACCAGTGCCACGGGGCAACGTTACACCTGGAGACCCCTCCTGTTGCAGTGGATTTCCAGGACTTCTTTATGTCATGCTCTTAGCACTCCGCAACATCTGCTGGAGTCACCTTTCTGACCGTTCGACCTCACTGGTAGCATGTAAGGGTAGACATGTCCTAACTCACCGATGGTTTCAGACCTATCAGCTATCTTCACCAACGTTTGCCGGACTGACAATACTTAATATTAAAAGATAAGTATGTGGTTAGAAACAAGTGGTACATCTTGCACAATTTCAGGTCATTGTTTTGTTCAATTGTTTTGTTTTGTTTTGTATTTCGCAACCAGTTTCTTTCTCTTTTTACTGTTCTTTTCCATTTTCATTGTTGGTGGTGCTTACAAGCACATGTATGCCTTTGTGCCTTCAGATTAATAATATGATACATTGTTTCCCTTTTTACCAATAGGTCAGAAAAGTAAAAGTCAACAGGATGGCATCCACCGTGCCCAAGATTGAGACCTTACCAGGCCTTCTGCAGCACTGGGCGCAGGAGAAACCTGACTCTGCAGCCTTCATCTTCAGAGACAAGAATCAGCGGCGCAATGTGCTAACCTGGGCCACTCTCTACACGCTGGCTGGTCGTTTTGCTGCCGACCTGAGGAGCAAGGGGATAGAAAAACAGCATCTGGTGATCAACACTCTGCCCAACAGTCCAGAGAGGGTGGTGTGTGAGGCAGGCATCTGGATGGCTGGAGCAGTATCTGTCAATGGTCAGTGTATGATGGCTGATGGGTCAGACGTGTTGAACACGATCACCCAGTCTCGTGCCCCTGCCATACTCGTGGATCCTGACGTCACAGGAAGTCCTTGGAGCGTGCTGAAGAATCACGTGGTCTTGGATGATGGAGAACACGTGACTTCTTCGAAACTGGCCTGTCTAAAGATGGTGATCTTTGTTCAACGTGTGGAAAATGAGGAGAAGGGGGATTTCATTGGGCAGCTGATGGCACAGAAAGAATGGTTTCAAGCAAAGGATGTCAAACCTGAAGATGTCTTCAGCGTCTTCACCACGTCTGGTTCCACAGGTTTCTCTAAACTGGTCATCCGAACACAGGGACCTTTCATTAGATATGTAGTAGGAACTTTGAAGAAGATTTTGGAGGAGTCAGGAACAGTAGAGAAGAGTCAGCTCAGCATAGCGCCAATGGGGTGGGTGGGTGGCTGCCCTGTCTACAATGTCGCACCAGGTGCTACCCGCATCACTTGTGACATGAGAGCAGGGAATCCTGATGACATAGTTCTGTTTCTCTGGAACTGTATCCAAGAGGAAAAGTGCAACACAGCTAACTTTCCGCTCACTTATCTTCCCAAACTGGCTAAAATGGCAGACATGGCATGCTCTCCACATCAACTGGATTCACTGATACTGTCTGGGCTCCCAATTCAGCAGTCCACGGTAAATAAAGGACTCGAGATGGCGCATAACATATGCGTTTTGTATGGAGCAACCGACTGTGGGGCTGTAGCTGCCATGGTGGTATCTGACAGCCAGACCTTCACTGACCATGATTCAGGACAGCCGTTTGCAGATGTTGAAGTAAAGATTGTCAGCTTGAAGGACGAGTCGATGCCATGTGCCACTGATCAGGTCGGTCACATCCTTGTCAAGGGACCCAACATGATGAAAGGCTACCTCAACAATCCCAAGGCCACGGCTGATGCCTTCACTGAAGATGGCTTCTTTCGAACCGGGGACTTGGGTCGACTGGATGAACGAGGTCATCTGATTGTCGATGGAAGAGGAAGCAATGCCATCATGAGAGGCGTCTACATCTTCTACCCCACTTGGATCGAGAATCGTCTCCGGGAATGTCCTGCAGTTGCCGATGTTATCATCGTCGGAGTGCCTGATGCCGAGGTGAATGAAGAGCTGTGTGCCTGTGTGGTACTGAAGTCAGATGACGTGTCCATACAGCAGGTCCGTCAGTTTGCTGAAGAAATTTTTGTGTCAAAGGATGATCAACTGTCAGCCTGTCCTCGGTACTTTTTGAGGTTCGAGTCATTCCCTGAGACTGATACGGGAAAACCCCAGCGAAAAGTTATCAAGACACAAGCTGCTCAGCAACTTGGGCTGATTACTGCATCAGACTAATGGCACACGCCAACAGAGCAGAAGAAGAAAAAAGAGAACAAGGAAGAGAAGAGTGAGAAGGAAAAGAAGAGGATGAAGGAGGCCAAGGAGGAAATGATGATGGTGATAACAATGAACTGAAGACGGAGGGAAAGTGTGAAGTCTCCATGAGCCTGCTCTTGTAAGTGGGGAACCGTGCTATATAAGCCTCCACATTAGTACTATTATTTATCATTATTGTTATCATTATTGTGAGTTCTCTGTCTGCTTATTTGTTTATAAGGTTTCTTTCTGGGTAGTAGTCTTTATTGTCTAATCAGAAAAAAAAGTTTTTCTTGGAAGTCTTGTGTATCAAAAGACCCCTGTATTCTAAACCTGACTGTGTTTCTACCAAACCCAAATTGCGTGGAGTTGTACCGTGTGCAAAGCAAAGTGACATTTTATTCAATGTGTAATGGTTGCAATAAAAACAGCAAATATCCACATGTTAATGTGTTATACTTGACAGCAATATGAATTATATTCCCTATCAGTTTTATAAACTGGAAATCCACCCAAGAGATTAAGAAATAGCAAAGTGAAGAGTGAGAAAGCAGTTATAGATTCTATAGCCATCTTTGAAACAAACATTTTAAATGTATAATCAGAAATCAACTTTAAATAGTTCAGTCGTTGTTTAGTCAATAGTTTGTCAGCTGCACTTTTTGTGAAAAGTTGTTCAGGAGTGAACGTTATTTTAAAACGAAAAATTGCGACCAAGTTTCAGTGTCACTCCTTACTCAGCTGCAGTCCTATACAGCTGGGGCTCTGCTGCCACTTGATAGGATCGAAGATCTGGTCCGGGTGACATCAATGTGGCTGTGGGGAACCTCAGCGCTTCCTACTTGCCCTGGGTCCGTAAGAGGTTGCTTGGCATGTGTGATTAATAATTGAGGCTGGAGGGGTCCAGTCAAGAGTCTTGCCACGTGCTGTCAGGTCAGTGGGAGCAAATGGGACCAGGAGGGTCCAGTCGGATATCTTGAGCCGTCTAGAAGGACGGCCAAAAGAGGAGCTTACAGATTAATTAAATCATTAACTATATTTGAAAAAAAAAAGATTTTGTTTTCTGATAGAATGTGTGTATGGGCATGGAATGATTTGAAATATTTTGATGAATTGAGTATAAATTATAAACAGAGGGAACGTTATCAATAGTTTTGTCTGTCTTTTGGTGCGCCTTACAGGTGAATGGTGTCATGCATGACATAAAGTATGACAAATGTTCTTTTATTGAATAACCCGTTTTCTTCAATATTCCAGGGACAAATTCAGTGCGATAAGAAACAACCTTGACTTATCCGTAAGTTTCCTACTTTCAGTAAACCCTGTTTCCATGGTCGACCTCTCACCCAGTTCACTCCTGTGACTCAAGATCTAGTCAAACATACAATTCTCTCTTCTCCACTTAAAACACGTGGACTTGATCCCTTCCCTTCAAATCTATTTCTCGATTGCCTTGACATCCTCTTACCTTTCGTTACTTATATAATGAATGACTCTCTAACGTCTGGAAACTTTCCTGATTCATATAAGTGTTCTCTAGTTAAACCTCTGCTAAAGAAGCCTGCACTTGATCCCGACGATATGAAAAATTACCGTCCTGTTTCAAATCTTCAATTTCTGTTAAAGTTGTTAGAGCGTCTCGTTCTTTTGCAGCTTAATAATCATTTGACGCACAATAAGTTACTCAACCCTTTCCAGACAGCATACAGACCTTACCATAGCACTGAAACTGCAACTGTAAAGATAATGAATGATATTTTAACATCCCTTGACAATGATAAAATCTGTGTTCTTACATTGTTTGATCTTTATGCCACTTTTGATACCATTGATCATGCCATCTTGCTAAATAGACTTAGATACTCCTTTGGCATCTCTGGCTCCACACTGTCATGGTACATGGTTCCATTCCTACCTTAGGAACAAAACAGAAACAGTCACTGTAAATGGCCATCAATCTTTCCCATCATGAAATAATTATATATGGCGTACTGCAAGGATCTGTATTTGGGCCAGTGCTGTTTATACTTAATACTCAACCACTTTTCGTTGTTCTCAACACCATTCTGTAAACCATCATGCCTTTGCTGGCAATAACCAGCTATACAAACGAACGACTTTTTTCCGATCTTGATTCTTCCAGTGGGGCATTTCGACAGTGTATTGCTGACGTTAAGGCATGGATGGATCAAAACTAACTACAATTAAACGATAGTAAAACTAAAGCTATCATTATTTCTTTAAGCAGACTGTCTATAAACTACTCTTTTTGAAAACGCTTATTCATAGACCTTCCGTTCCTTTCAAATGACATACAGTTATTAGCCATCCAGACTCTCTCTCTCTCTCTCTGTCTGTCTGTCTGTCTGTCTGTCTGTCTGTCTCTCTCTCTCTCTCTCTCTCTCTCTCTCTCTCTCTCTCTGCGTGTGTGGTAAGATGTAGTCTTACTATTCAGAACAGTACCAGAGAAAATGAGGAGGATAACAATGTATAATGTCTATTATCTTGTGTTCAGACTGTAAGCCAGATAATACGGTAGACATTGAACTATATCACTGATAGAATGGATGGTCGACCAATGGCGTTTTTTTTGTTTGTTTGTTTCTTTCTTTTTGTTTTTGTTTATTTTAATGTTTGTTGCTTCCCTATTGTAAGGGTGTTGTGTTTCAATGAAGGCTGTACTGTTTTTCTTTGTTTGCTTGTTTTGTTTTTTGATGGATTAAGCAGAGCACGGTATTGTACTTGTGGAGACATAAGAAATAACCGTTATCACCCACTTGTCAATAGACCTATACAGGTAATGACAATAAAATATCAAAGTGTCAAAGGGTCTGTGTGTGTGTGTGTGTGTGTGTGTGTGCGCGCGCGCGCGCGCGTGCCATTAAGTAATATAATAGGCGTAGTCTTTGATTCTATTTTTATACTTCTGTGCGTTAAATTATTTGTTCCCCTTCATTTTGTAAGTTATTGCGCGCGTGTGTGTGTATGTGTTTAATGTTTACTGTAAATTGCTTTGGGCTCCCTTCAAGGAAGAAAGCGCTCAACAATTAATTAGACAATTAATCAGTTAATTAATGAATTAATTTCATACTTAATTATTGTCAGTAATATATATATATATATATATTAGACTCTCTCTATGTCTCTGTGTTTTTCTTTCTTGTCTTTTTTCCCATTCATTCTATTTGATTATATCTCTGTCTGTCTTTGTCATCTTCTCTCTTATGGGAGCACGCGCGCGCGCGTACACACACACAAACACACACACACACACACACACACACACAGAGAGAGAGAGAGAGAGAGAGAGAGAGAGAGAGTTCTCCTCTGACGCTTTTTATGTCTCTTTCCCTTTCACAGTGATCCCACCACCTCTTTTCATCACCCCCAACCCCAACACGCACGCATACACGTACTACGTTTTCCCCCTCGTCTTGTATCACTTAACAGTAAAAAAAAAAAAAAAAAAAAAAGACGTTAAAATAAAGAACAACGGATTTCTCTGTGTGAAATTCGGGCTGCTCTCCCCAGGGAGAGCGCGTCGCTACACTACAGCGCCACCCATTTTTGACTCACTTGTGTAAACAAAGTGAGTCTATGTTTTAACCCGGTGTTCGGTTGTCTATGTGTGTGTGTGTGTGAGTGTGTCTCCGTGGTAAACTTTAACATTGACATTTTCTCTGCAAATACTTTGTCAGTTGACACCAAATTAGGCATAAAAATAGGAAAAATTCAGTTCTTTCCAGTCATCTTGTTTAAACAATATTGCACCTCAGGGATGGGCACAAAAAAAATTAAAAAGAAGCCAAATTATATGCAACATGCATTTACTGTTATATTTTTTGTATTCTCTAAACTTGGCACTTTGATCTGGTATTCTGACACAACAACAGGAGCAGTCATTATTATCATTTTTTGTTCAAACAGGAACAACTTTTGCTAAGCATGGAAGTTTTATTTATTTTGCAAACGTTTTGGTGCAGAGGGTAAAAAAGGGAAATTAATCCGTAATTAATGCTAGGGGACTTAATTTGCTTTAAACTGATCTTTCTCATCTTAAACATTACATTTTGAAATTATACTCAATACATAAAAAGCTTGTGTGTTTTACTCTCAGTGTACAGAGCTTTCAACGCGCATGCTCATATTCTTCGCGAACGCGAACGACGCCATTTTGTTTTAAGTTGTTGACCTGCCCGTTCAATCCTATATTCAATGGACAATACACGATAACATGTGATGGAAAGTTGGAGAAGGAGACCATTAAATATTTATTCAAAGAAAGATTTGTGAACGCCTCATCACTTACTGGATTATGCTCCAAACTGCCATAAAAATATCCACAGAATCAGTCGGAATTCACAGTTAAAAATTGTAAACCATGCGAGTTACTACCCTTGAACTGATCACGATGAAATGAAAAAAATTCCAGTCTTGACTTTTCTCAAAATAAAGTCCTTTTCACTTCATATGACGTTTAGAAGTACTTGTACTTGGCTCTACATGTTATTAGTTTAACAAAATACTAAATTTTCATATCAACTTAAAAACTATAAAACTAGAATGAACATAAAAGAGAAATTGAATCGACCGTGTCGTACTACATTCCCGGCGGGTGTAACTAAACTTGTACATCTATCTAGAGCTAGAGAAAACGGCTAAATGTTGCAGTGTGATTGCGACGATAGCCACGTCTCCTTTACCGCGGGCCTAAAAAGAATTTTTTATTGCCCTTAAAGATTTTTTGAATGCCCAAGATACACCAGAATAATATGATTTAAACAGCGTTCTCACTGCGAATACCGCAATTGATTTATCGCCCTTTAGAAAAGTATGTTCAAATATTAAATTTTAGAACGTCAGTTAAGGAGCCATGATAGTGTAATGGATAAGACAGTTTCTTCTCACACGAACACGCGGGGTTCGAATCTAGTTAGGACTTTTTTTTCTTTTCTTTTTTTTAACCCGAAGCTTTATAATAACAAATACAGAACACATTTTAACGATTAGATTTTTTTTTAAGTGTATCACAAGTGAGTCTTGAAGGCCTTGCCTCTCTTGTTTTGTATTTTTTCCTGCGTGCAGTTTTTTTTTATATTTGTTTTTCCTGTTGAAGTGGATTTTTCTACAGAATTTTGCCAGGAACAACCCTTTTGTTGCCGTGGGTTCTTTTACATGCGCTAAGTGCATGGTGCACACGGGACCTCGGTTTATCGTCTCATCCGAATGACTAGCGTCCAGACCACCACTCAAGGTCTAGTGGAGGGGGAGAAAATATCGGCGGCTGAACGGTGATTCGAACCAGTGCGCTCAGATTCTCTCGCTTCCTAGGCAGACGCGTTACCTCTAGGCCATCACTCCACAAGTATACAAAAACAAACAAAAACCAAAACAAAACAAAAAATGAAACCCACATACACACGCAAATAGCGCACACGTATGCACACGCCCCCTATCCAACCCTATCTAATATCATGTATGACATTGACGCAACATATGCAGATAGAATAGAAAAGACAAGAAGGGCAGAAGAAAAGACTACACACACACAGATATGTTTCTTAGAACATTGTTTCATGAAAATACACGAGCATGAGAAAAGGGAGACGTATCTCAATATCCAGTGTAGACAGCAGAGATACACCTGCAATAGAGCCTGTTAAAAGAATACTCGAAAAAATTAAGTGATATATATATATGTATATATATATATATATAGAGAGAGAGAGAGAGAGAGAGAGAGCCCGTGCTCATACGAAAAGACCAGTTCCACTATAAGTTTAACAACTTCAAAAGCGTTTGGTACATTGGAAAACCAGAAATCACAAAGAACATGTCTGTTAATCTTAACCTTTCTAAAGTATCTATATTCCACCAGAGTTTCAGTTTCACAAGGAGGTGTCACTGCGTTCGGACGAAGCCATACATGCTACATATATACACCACATCTGCTGCACAGACACCTGACAGCAGCATAACCCAGCGCGCTTTGTCAGGCCTTGAGTGCATGCATATGATATTTGTGTATCTATCAGGGAGGATTTTTTTTTACGAACATTTGCAAAAGGACAACACTTTTGCTGCCGTGGGTTCTTGTTCAGTGCACCAAGTGCGTGTTACACACGGGAACCTCGGTTTATCATCTCCTCCGAATGACTAAATGCCCAGTTTGATTTTCCAGTCGAACTTGGGAGAACGGGCGAGATCGGGATTCGAACCCACACCTTCAGGGACACTCTATTGGCAGATCAGCGTTTTAACCATTCTGCCACCTTTCTCCATAAGAGATATTCAACAGAATCAGTCAATCATCTCTTGACTCGTTATTATGGACATGCAGACTTGTCTCTACACGCGTCCGTCGCTCTTACACATGAAGTGCTCGTTACATGAAGTCGGTATTCATTTTGTAGAAACACACACACACACACACACACACACACACACACACACACACACACAGAGAGAGAGAGAGAGAGAGAGAGAGAGAGAGAGAGAGAGAGAGACAAACACGCACACACACACACACACCACTCGCTCACATAGATTGACACACACACACACACACACACACACACACACACACACACACACACACACACACACACACACACCAAGTACGCACACACAGACACAGACAGACAGACAGACACACAGACACACAGACACACACACACACACACACACACACACACACACACACACACACACACACACAGTTTCGACATCTGTTCACCAGTTTGGAACGTGTCTGCAATAAAACTAATCCAGTATATATAAATGAAGGTAAAAACACAAGTCCATGCACACCCAGAAGTGCTGTCACCCCTGCTGTCACCTGACTGGTTTCCACTTTTGTGCCCGGCAGATTAACAGGTTTGTAAATGACGAGTTTTTACCTTCCTTCCTCTGTGGTTGCTGTTGTCCCCCCTCTCTCTCTCTCTCCCTCTGTCTCTGTCTCTCTCTCTCTCTCTGTCTCTCTCTCTCTCTCTCTCTGTCTGTCTGTCTGTCTGTCTGTCTGCCTCTCATTGTCATCCGATATTTCGTTCATTTTCTTTCTTTTTCTACCTATCTTTGAAGTTGTATCTGCTTATTGTTATTTTTTTCTTTTTGTTTTTTTTCTCTCTCTCAAACTGCATTAATCTATCTATCTATCTATCCATCTATCTATCTATCTATTTGTCTGTCTATCTAGCTATCTGTCCCTCTGTCTAGCTATCTATCTATTTAAATTTGATCTATTCATTCACTTATTTACTTGATTATTTAATTGTTTTGTTTATTGATTATCATTCGTTCATCCATCTATGTCTTTTAAGCAAACGTTTTGATTTCAAATAAGTTATAATTGATGGTTTTTCATCAAATATTTCAATCAGACATTGTTCTGAAAGAATAAAGAAGGCAATTTACAGTACCCAATGTAACTTTTGTAATGAAAACTAACATTTTATTGAGCATTTCTCTCAGAACTATTAAATAGACAAAGGGCATATTGGTCGCTAGATTTTGAAACATCATGAAGAAAAAAAAGGTCTATTATCTGATTATATGAACTGGGAATAAAGTTGGTTTCAAACGGAACAATTATGGAATAAAGATAGACAAACACGTTATATGACATCATAATGCTTGTTTGCCCTTCGGAGTCAAAAGAAGACAGCCTGTGTGATCAATGAGAGCACAAGTGTCTCTGTGATCCAGATTGAAACACATGGGCACCCACAGGTGTCACAGCAGTAGTTTTCTGCTCATCTTCCCAACCCCATGTTTACTTATCACTCCTCCTCAATGGTCGTGGTCTCCACCAGCTCTGACGCTGAAGTCAGAAACCACTATGAACTCATCAGATGCAGGTGTGGCATGTAGTAGAGTGTCCAAGACAGCAAGAAAGTATGTCCGGTGCCTGATTCAAGGGTGAGTCGAGCTTTGCTGATTGCAGTGATGTCGACAATATATTTCAACACTTTTTGTCAAAAGATACCTGTTCTTTTCATAGACCTGGAGACAGTTTTTCGATCATCAAGGGTTCGTTTGTTCCAAGCACCAGTGATTTATTTCCTCTTTCCCCAACTGATTCAACCATAAATGGGTAAATCTGCGAGCAGCGGAAAGCTGGCCAGAATGATTTAGGACAGGCTTCGTTATGGCTACCTTTCCTAGGTCTTTCCCTTGTTAGGTTAGAGTGTTAGGGTGAGCAGTGCTGTCTTAAAGAGGCTGCTCAGTTACCTGGGATGCTGCCGAAGTTTTCCACTGTCATGCATTGAGAATGACGACCACCGGTCTTCAGGCCGCCCACTTACATGCTTGTGACCAGAACGTTCAGCGGTTACATGCCTTTCGTCAACCCCAAACCCACCCCTCATTGCTGCAGGACTTTTGGGGGTTGAGCGGAGTAGCACAGACACACATGTGAGGTTGTCTTATGTGGAATAACCGTTGAATGGTGGCAATCCCACTCTCTTGGCAGAAGGAACCGGTGGCACAGGGCAACGTTACGCCTGGAGACCCCTCCTGTTGCAGTGGATTTCCAGGACTTCTTTATGTCATGCTCTTAGCACTCCGCAACATCTGCTGGAGTCGCATTTCTGACCGTTCGACCTCACTGGTAGCATGTAAGGGTAGACAAGTCCTAACTCACCGATGGTTTCAGACCTATCAGCTATCTTCACCAACGTTTGCCGGACTGACAATACTTAATATTAAAAGATAAGTATGTGGTTAGAAACAAATGGTACATTTTGCACAATTTCAGGTCATTGTTTTGTTCAATTGTTTTGTTTTGTTTTGTATTTCGCGACCAGTTTATTTCTCTTTTTACTGTTCTTTTCCATTTTTATTGTTGGTGGTGCTTACAAGCACATGTATGCCTTTGTGCCTTCAGATTAGTAATATGATACATTATTTCCCTTTTTACCAATAGGTCAGAAAAGTAAAAGTCAACAGGATGGCATCCACCGTGCCCAAGATTGAGACCTTACCAGGCCTTTTGCAGCACTGGGCACAGGAGAAACCTGACTCTGCAGCCTTCATCTTCAGAGACAAGAATCAGCGGCGCAATGTGCTAACCTGGGCCACTCTCTACACGCTGGCTGGTCGTTTTGCTGCCGACCTGAGGAGCAAGGGGATCGAAAAAGAGCATCTAGTGATCAACACTCTACCCAACAGTCCAGAGAGGGTGGTGTGTGAGGCAGGCATCTGGATGGTAGGAGCAGTATCTGTCAATGGTCAGTGTGCCATGGCTGATGGGTCAGACTTGTTGAACACTATCAACCAGTCTCGTGCCCCTACCATTCTCGTGGATCCTGACGTCACAGGAAGTCCTTGGAGCGTGCTGAAGAATCACGTGGTCTTGGACGATGGAGAACATGTGACTTCTTTGAAGCTGGCCTGTCTAAAGATGGTGATCTTTGTTCGACGTGTGGAAAATGAGGAGAAGGGGGATTTCATTGGGCAGCTGAAGTCACAGAAAGAATGGTTTCAAGCAAAAGATGTCAAACCTGAAGATGTCTTCAGCGTCTTCACCACGTCTGGTTCCACAGGTTTCTCTAAACTGGTCGTCCGAACACAGGGACCTTTCATTAGATATCTAGTAGGTACTTTTAAAAAGATTTTGGAGGAGTCAGGAATCATGGAGAAGACTCAGCTCAACATAATGCCAATGGGGTGGGTGGGTGGCTGCCTCATCACCAATATCGCACCAGGTGCTACCCGCGTCACTTGTGACATGAGAGCAGGGGATCCTGATGACATGGCTCAGTTTCTCTGGAACTGTATCCAGGAGGAAAAGTGCAACACAGCCATCATTCCGCCCACGCATCTATTCAAATTAGCTGAAATGGCAGACATGACGTGCTCTCCACATCAACTAGATTTACTGGTGCTGGGTGGGCTCCCAATTCAGCAGTCCAAGGTAACTAAAGGAATCAACGTGGCCCATAACGTCTGCGTTATTTATGGAGCAACCGACTTTGGGTATGTAGCTGCCATGGTGGTATCTGACAGCCAGACCTTCACTGACCATGACTCAGGACAGGCATTCGCAAATATTGAAGTAAAGATTGTCAGCTTGAAGGACGAGTCGATGCCATGTGCCACTGATCAGGTCGGTCACATCCTTGTCAAGGGACCCAACATGATGAAAGGCTACCTCAACAATCCCAAGGCCACGGCTGATGCCTTCACTGAAGATGGCTTCTTTCGAACCGGGGACTTGGGCCGACTGGATGAACGAGGTCATCTGATTGTCATTGGAAGAGGAAGTGATGCCATCATGAGAGGCCTCTACATCTTCTACCCCATTTGGATCGAGAATCGTCTCCGTGAATGTCCTGCAGTTGCCGATGTTGTCATTGTGGGGGTGCCTGATGCCGAGGTGAATGAAGAGCTGTGTGCTTGTGTGTTACTGAAGACCGATGACGTGTCCATACAGCAGGTCCGTCAGTTTGCTGAGGGAATTTTTGTGTCAAAGGATGATGAACTTTCAGCCTGTCCTCGGTACTTTTTGACTTTTGAGTCATTTCCTGAGACTGATACGGGAAAACCCCAGCGGAAAGTCATCAAGACACAAGCTGCTCAGCAACTTGGGCTGATTACTGCATCAGACTAATGGCACACGCCAATAGATCAGAAGAAGAAAAAAGAGAACAAGGAAGAGAAGTGAGAAAGAGAAGAAGAGAAGGAAGGAGGCAAAGGAGAAAATGATGATGGTGATAACAATGAACTGAAGATGGAGGGAAAGTGTGAAGTCGCCATGAGCCTGCTCTTGTAAGTGGGGAACCATGCTATATAAGCCTCCACATTATTATTATTATTTATTATTATAATTATCATTATTGTGAGTTCTCTGTCTGCTTATTTGTTTATAAGGTTTCTTTCTGGACGGTAGTCTTTATTGCTTAATCAGAAAAGAAAATAATCTTGGAAAGGAGGCTAAGGAGGAAATGATGATGGTGATAACAATAAACTGAAGACAGAGGGAAAGTGTGAAGTTAAGTCAAGTCAAGTCAAGTCAAGATTTTATTTCATGATGGTAAATTAAATAAGCAACAATTGCTTTTTTTACATCAAGCCATCAATGAAAATAATAATTTTAAAAAAAATTAAAGAGAAGGGAAAAGAAAGAAAAAAATAGGAGAGAGAGAGAGAGAGAGAGAGAGAGAGAGAGAGAGAGAGAGAGAGAGAAGAAACAAGCAGATGAAGAGCAACAACAACAACAAAATGCATATATATACATACAGGAATATTGTGATAAAGAAATACAAAATTGCATTTCCATTTCACACACACACACACACACACACACACACACACACCACTGAATACAAATTCTCGGACACAATTACACCATGCCCACACCATCCACATGCACATGTTTCCCCATTTAGTGCAAAATCCTTGCCAACACAAGCATATACAAAACATTTCACAATTAATAGGAATAATAGACTAACAGGTCAAAATTTGTATTACTGTTAATTATTTTCAGTATTTTTGTGAAGTCACCATGAGCCTGCTCTTGTAAGTGGGGAACCGTGCTATATAAGCCTCCACATTAGTATTATTATTTATTATTATAATTATCATTATTGTGAGTTCTATGTCTGCTTATTTGTTTATAAGGTTTCTTTCTGGGCGGTAGTTTTTTATTGCTTAATTAAAAAAAGTTTTTCTTGGAAGTCTTGTCTTGTGGTGTTGTGTTTTTTCTGGGCGGTAGTCTTTATTGCTTGATCAGAAAAAAAATTTCTTGGAAGTCTTGTCTTGTGTTTTATTTTTCTGGGCGGTAGTCTTTATTGCTTAATCAGAAAAAAAAAATTCTTGGAAGTCTTGTCTTGTGTTTTGTTTTGTTTTTTTTCTTAGTGGTTGTCTTTATTGCTTAATCAGAAAAAAAGTTTTTCTTGGAAGTCTTGTATATCAAAAGACCTCTGTATTCTAAACTTGATTGTGTTTCTACCAAACCCAAATCGCGTGGAGTTGTACCATGCAGATTAATTAAATCATTAACTACATTTGAAAAGTAGATAATCCATTTCAAGATTTAGCTTTTTGAGAGAATGTGTGTATGGGCATGGAATAATTTGAAATATTTTGATGAATTGAGTACAGATTATAAACAGAGGAAACGTTATCAATAGTTTTGTCTGTCTTTTGGTGCGCCTTACAAGTGAATGGAGTAATGCATGACCATATAGTATGACAAATGTTCTTTTATTGAATAACCCGTTTTAATATTTCAAGGACAAAATCAGTGCGATAAGAAACAACATTGACTCATCCGTAAGTTTCCTACTTTCAGTGAACCCTGTTTCCATGGTCGACCTCTCACCCAGTTCACTCCTTTGACTCAAGATCTAGTCAAACATACAATTCTCTCTTCTCCACTTAAAACATGTGGACTTGATCCCTTCCCTTCATTTGACTCACAATAAGTTACTCAGCCCTTTCCGGACAGCATACAGTCCTCACCATAGCACTGAAACTGCAAGTGTAAAGATAATGAATGATATTTTAACATCCCTGGACAATGATAAAATCTGTGTTCTTACATTGTTTGATCTTTGTGCCGCTTTTGATACCATTGATCATGCGATCTTGCTAAATAGACTTAGATACTCCTTTGGCATCTCTGGCTCCGCATTGTCATGGTTCCAGTCCTACCTTAGAAACAGAACAGAAACAGTCATTGTAAATGGCCATCAGTCTTTCCCATCATCAAATATATATGGAGTACCACAAGGATCTGTACTTGGACTAGTGCTGTTTATACTCAACCACTTTTCATTGTTGTCAAAACCATTCTGTAAATCATCATGCCTATGCTGGCGATGACCAGGTCTACCGATCTTGATTCTTCCATTGGGGCATTTCGACAGTGCATTGCTGACGTTAAGGCATAGATGGATCAAAACTAAATACAATTAAATGATAGTAAAACTAAAGCTATCATTATTTCTTCAAGCAGACTGTCTATAAACTACTCTTTATCTACCTTTCTTAACATTGGATATTCAGATGTAGACTTTGTGTCTTCAGTGAAAATACTGGGTGTGATGTTTGAATCAAACCTTTCAATGATGACATACATAAACAATCTCTGTAAGGCTGCATACTTTCAAATTCGGAAGATCAGTTCCATCCGACATCTTACTACTCAAGCTACACAAAAACTGGTGTGCTTTCTTGCCTTGTCCAGACTTGATTATACTCACTCCTCATTGGTTGTCCTAAATACTTAATACAAAAGTTCACGGCGGCTACTCGCTCCCCGTGTTAAAACCCAATCCTTCAGTGATTTTTCTTTTCTTAGTCAGCTCCATCTGTCTGGAACAGTTTACCTTACGATCTTCGCACTTTCCCTTATTAAATTTTCAGTCTTTTAAAATTGGTCTGAAAACACATCTTTTTGAAAACGCTTATTCATAGGCCTTCCATTCCTTTCCATTGACATTCAGTTATTAGCCATGCAGACTCTCTCTCTCTCTCTCTCTCTCTCTCTCTCTCTCTCTCTCTCTGATAAGATGTATTCTTACCATTCAGAACACTACCAGAGAAAATGAGGAGGATAACTGTAGCCAAGTACTTAACTGGCTACAAATAACCTTAGTACTTAACTGGCTACAAATAAGCTTAGTTCAATTCACAGTGCAAGCTGAAAGCTGAGCTGTAGCAGACGCCATTTTTGTAGTCAGGGCATACCTGTTGTCTTTCAATGACTCAGGCATAAAGCACGACGCCGTTCCAAATTTGAATAAACCATGCCCATTCTACACTGCTCCGAATATGTATTAATTTTAGTGTAGGTATTGTTTACTGTAATGTTATATTTGTTGTGCTTACACACACCCTTAAAGCAGTTAGAAGTGTGTTTGATTTCAGTTAATCATTCGTCAGTCTAAAGATTTCAGCTGACACTAAGCTTACGTCATTCTGTCCTTCTCGCCACAAGCTCACTGTTCGACCAGTGTCATGGTACGTCACTGGCTGAGTGGAAACTTGTGTTTCTACTTCACCGTACTTAATTAATAGATCTTTCGTTAGATAAGTAAACTACAAGTATTATATACTGGCAGAATCGTCGCAGTTCCATCTTTAAGTCTAGTCCATTTATGTTTGCCTGCGTTAAATTGATTTAATGCAGTTTGTAATTTTCAGCAACAAGCTCATTAAAACTGACCCTGTTCAGGTAACTTAAGATTATAAATTCATCTTAAAAAATCAACACTCCATTTTATACTCATTAGAAAGTAGGCATTGAGCTCTTTCTTTTGCAACTTATCCGACGTAAATCGGTTCAGGAATCATTTAGAAATCTATCACTGAACACCTTGTAAGAAACACAGTTGTTGTCAGATTTGGCCAGATTAGTGATGATCTGCTCGCAGCACACGTGACTGTCTTTGCAGTCCACTTAACCTGCATAAATTGGCACAGTGAGTGATGAGTGGTCATTTCATGCCTGGTCAGTCATCTGACCAGAGCTGCTCTCTCTCTCTCTCTCTCTCTCTCTCTTGCTGTGTCGCGGGCAGTGCGAGTGTATGTCATGTGTATCCCCACAACGGCTGACATCTCGCTACGTATTGCTGTAAGTACTAGTGTGTAGAATGTGTTGATTTGTAAATTGTATTATTTGACACAGTACTTGTGTTCATTTGAGTATGTTCAGTTATTGCTTTGTTCAGATAATTATTTGTTCAGTTATTGCTTTGACATGTTAGTCACAGCTCCGCTATGATTGATCTAAATAATCACCATGTCGTCATATGCTTGGAACAGTATTCCATTTGATTCTTCTTAACGTCACAGTCAATGACGTCTCTGGACACTAATAGTTTGTTCCAGAATATTCTAGTGAGTGCATATGACGCATTCTTTCTCATTTGCTGTCACTGATGAAGGTTAGTGTTTCACTGATTCTCAGTACTGTAAGATGTGTGTAGTATTCTGTCATGATTACAAGATAGTGTTAGATTAATATAAGTTATTGGTTAAAATCACCTGATATGTATCAGTCTGTTAATTGTAATTTAGTTATCATGCCCTCTCCTATACGGTTTACTCCAGTATAGTGTTACATGATAAAGTGATTCATTTCAGTCACTTTGACACAGTATAAGCTTTACCTAATCTATACTGTCAGTGTACTTTCACTAAATCAGCATAGCTTCAATCACTGTAACTGCACTATTCAAATGTATTAGAAATGTCATTTGATGTCAGTGTTTGGTCTTTACACATATGCATGACCAAGTTATAGTATTTCCATGTAATATGTATACATGTGCTAATATTCTTTTGTGCCGACATGTTGTGCTAATGACATTTGTTTGTGTCATTCCAGGCACTGTCTTCTCCATTATTCTTCTCTTAGGTCTTCTCTTCTTAGTCTTCTCTTTTATGTCTTCTTCTCTGTTCATATATTCCTCATAGCTCTTCTTCTCATCTAATAACTATTGTAAATAAAACAATAGAAAACCCCATTTGTGACTGGCCTCTTTTTGTTCCTGGCCTGTGCGCAGGAATTCTTGTCTATCCTTTAATACAGTAAATCATCATTTAGTTAATGTATGATATCTATTATCTTGTATTCAGACTGTAAGCCAGATAATAGGTAAGACAGTGAACTATATCACTAATAGAATGGATGGTCGACTAACGGTGGTTTTTTGTTTTTGTTTTTGTTTTTTGTTTGTTTGTATGTTGTTGTTTTTGTTTTTGGTTTTTTTGGTTTTTTGTTGTTGTTGTTGTTGTTTTTTTTTGGGGGGGGTTCTGTTTTTGATGTTTGTTGCTTCCCTATTGTAAGATTGTTGTATTTTAATGAAAGCTGTTCTGGTTTTCTGTGTTTGCTTGTTTTGTTTTGATGGATAAAGTTGAGTGTGGTATTGTACTTGTGGAGATATAAGAAATACCCCTTATCACCCCCTTGTCAATAGACCTATGCAGGTAATGACAACAAAACATCAAAGGGTCTCCGTGTGTGTGTGTGTGTGTGTGTGTGTGTGTGTGTGTGTGTGTGATTATGTAATGTAATAGGTGTAGTCTTTGATTCTGTTTTATGCTTTTGTACGTTAAATCATTTCCCCCCTTCCTTTTGCAAGTTATTGCGCGCGCGCAATCAATTAATTAATTAATTAATTACTTTCATATTTATTGTCTGTAATATATATATATATATATATGACTTTCTATGTGTCTCTGTGTCTTTCTTTCTTTGTCTCTTTTCCCATTCATTCTATCTGACTATTTCTCTGTCTGTCTCTGTTTGTCATCTTGTCTCTTATGGGAGCACACGCGCGCGCGTACACACACACACACACACACACAGAGAGAGAGAGAGAGAGAGAGAGAGAGAGAGAGAGACAGTTCTCCTCTGACGCTTTTTATCTCTTTGCCTCAGTGATGCCACCCCCACTTTTCATCACCCCCAACCCCAACACGCACGCATACACGTACTACGTTTTTCCCCTCGTCTAGTATCACTTTAAAAAAAAAAAAAAAAAAAAAAAAAAAAAAAAGACGTTAAAATAAAGAAAGAAAACACACAGCTTTCTTTGTTTCCCTGTCTTAATGTTTCCCTAGTTCCACATATTATGACACTTTACAAATCTTCGTATCTGCAGAAAGAACAAGAAAGAAGGACGGATGACTACAGTACCTGTACAAATATGTTTCTGAGAATATTGTGGTTTTTAAATGCGTGAGTATGAGGGGGGAAAGGCGGATGTATCTATCTCAATAATCAATTTACACAACAGAAACATATCTGGATTGTATGATATGATGTCACGGGGCAGAGTCGCACTTTAGCATCCTTAATTCAGCTCGGGGATTCGGGGTGCTAAAAGTACGATTCATTCTGTCCCAGTTTAGAATCATCAATTCAGCTCCAGGAATTTAGGATGCTAAAGTGCGACAGATATGATAGTCGTGGCCATCTATAACCATCGGAACAGCAGAGCATGGAAGTGCTGTCTTGGCTGTCTGGACTGGAATCTGGGTGTGTCTTGCCCAAGTTAACCTCCCCCATACCCACCCACCCACACTCCCCAGCATCACTTTCTGAAAATGAGACCGAAACTGAAATTGTGTCATCATTTTAACACCGACCATGGGCTAGAAAATGAAAACAGGAAAAATAGGGAAAGGGGAGGTATGGGGGCGGTGGGGGTGGAGATTGGGCAAGGGAGGAGCGATTGTGTGTGTGTGTGTGTGTGTGTGTGTGTGTGTGTGTGTGTTGTGCACGCGCGTGCGTGTCTGTGTGTATGTGTGTGCGTCTGTGCATGCCTGTATCCATGTGCAGATGTATGTGTGTGTGTATGTGCATGTGTGTGTTGTGTACGTGCGTGCGTGTCTGTGTGTGTGCGTGTGTGTATGCTTGTATGCATGCGCAGAAGTGTGTGTGTGTGTGCGTGTGCGCGCGCGTGCCTGTCTGCGTGCGTGAGAGATAAAAGAAGGGACGTGCCATTCTCTGGACACACACCAACACGTAACGAACCCTTTGCTCCCTCGCGGCACAACCCATCCTCGTTTGACATTTCTCTCTCACTGTCTCTCGGCAGAATCTTAGCGCGTACACACGGGTTGAGGAGGAGGGAAAATGACAAGACCCTACAGCTACGACGTGTTTCATTATCCAGTGTACACGAGTGTGGTGGCCGAGTAATGAGCGAGGGTGCTGGGTTCTCGTCCCAGTTTCCTGAGTTAGATGCCTGTTCTCGACACACCCGGTGGGTTAAGGGTGGAGACTGTTCCGATCTCCCTGGTCAACATAATTATGTGCAGACATGCTAAACCTTTAAACCCCCTCTTTCGTGTGTATATGCATGCAGAAGACAGTCAGCTGCCATTGGGCGCTTATCATTCGTTCCCTGGATTTTCCAGATATCAGTCACGAGCACATAAACGCTCATGCATATATGTAAGAATTTACGTGTATGACCGTTTTGTTTATTTACTCCACAATGTAGGGGTAAATACGCACGTTAAATTTCATGTAATCCATGTAAGAGTTCTGTTGGTTATGGGAACAAGAACATACCCAGCATGCACACTCCCGGAAACGGGGTATGGCTGCCTGCATGGCGGGTGAACGTGGGACTTGAGCTGACGAACACAGAGGGAGAAATGTACGCATTCATGCATTGTGTGCACAGGTCTCACGTCAACTTCCAAACACAGTGCGAAACGCGCTTTGCCATTCTTCACAGTTGTTTCCACCGCATGTGTTAGGCTACTTTATATCGGGTTCACAAAAAATTTAAGGACCACTTTGGTACTTCCACAGATTTCTTCTTTGAGCGTTGTGAAATAATGATGTCGAATTTTTGGCAAAGAGCCCTGTATCAAGCGAATGTAATGAGCATCACTTATAACCAGAGGCCCTTTCTTACATGCACATTTCCGTTTTTCTTGTAACAGTTGGGCCAACAGGAAAGTGAGAGCTGTATTATCAATGGTTTCTCCATTGCAATGGGAACTCATTTACAGCTTAGTCTTTTGTGAAGGACTATGACTCTCAAACTAGGAGGCAAGACTGCACTGGCTCTTAGTGCTGCAGTCTTGGAGGCTAGTTGGCCTTTGGGAACCATCCCAATGCCGACTGTCCTAAACCCCTTTTGGCCGAGAGAGTGGGGATGTAGCTTGGGCAAGCCACTCTCTCCACAATAATCAAAATAAAATTCTAGCCCAGATAGTCGGGACAGCATTTACCTCCCCTGCTGTTCTGATGGTCATGGTTGAAAATGACTGACTCTCATGCATACATGTAATGAAAAACCACACAATTCGTTTATAAACCACTGATTAACTGTAAATGCTTGGATAATACATCGATTTGTTTTTCATTTTTTTATTCAGTGAGAGATCAGTGGTAGACCACATGTATCCCGCGTAATTGAAACTTTTTTTTTCGATTCAATTTTTCAACATTCTAAGTGGTTCATAACTTTTGGTGATCTCTGTTGGTATGACTCAGAATATCACCTGTGTCTTTCTTTCTATCTGACTCTTGTCTCTTTCTATCTGTTTCTTTTTCTGTCTGTTTCTGTTTCTTTCTCTCTCTCCCTCTCTCTCCCTCTCTCTCTCTCTCTCTCTCTCTGTGAAAGTCTGTCTCCGTCTCTGTGACATCACGTCTCTCTGTGTCTCTGTCTCTTTCTCTGTATGTCTGTATCTCTGTATATCCGTCTGCCTCTCTCCCTTCCTCTCTTCTCTCTGTGTCTCTCTCTCTCTCTCTCTCTCTCTCTCTCTCTCTCTCTCTCTCTCTCCCTCTCTCTCTCTCCCCGCCCATTCTCTCTTTTTCTCCCTCTGTTTCTTTGCTGTTGTTTTTCTGCATTTCTATGTCACAATTTCGTCTGTATATATTGTATATATCTATACCTGCGTGTCTCTGTGCCTTCGTCAATCTGTCAGTTTCGCTCTTCTTCTCGTGGGAATGTGATAGAGAGGGGAGAGAGAGAGAGAGGGGGGGATGCACCCAGACACACACAGAACGACTCACACAGTGAAGCCAACAGAAGAAAATCTGTTAAGGGCAAATGTGAACATCGAAACCAGAATCTGGTCGTCAAGTTTGTGACGCACTCGTCTGGCGTTTTTTTGTTTTGTTCTCTCTCTCTCTCTCTCTCTCTCTCTCTCTCTCTCTCTCTCTCTCTCTCTCTCTCTCTCTCTATATATATATATATATATATATATATATATATATATATATATATATCTGTCCAATCATTTATTCATTTGTTTATTCATTTACCTATCCATCTATCTATTCATTCCGTTATTCCTTTATTTGTTTGTTCATTCATCTATCTATCTATCTATCTATCTATCTATTCATTTACTTATTCATTTGATTCTTTGTCTTTATTCATTATTTCATTTACTGATTTATTCGTTATGTAACGATTCTTTCCTCCCTTCCTATATCTGTTTTTTTATTCATTCATTGACATCCATGTACGGTTGTCGTTTTGCTGTGGACGTTTTCATTCGTTTTATATTCATCGATTCTTTGCTTAATTAGAAACCAGGACCACGTGAGAGGGGTCATTGTGCAGACACAGAAGAGAGAGAGAGAGAGAAACACGAACTCTTTTCCTGTCCCCCCCCTCCCCCCGCCCCTCCTCCCCCCATACCCCTCCCCCGCCTAACTCCTCAGCCCCCACCCCTCCCCCCCACCTCCTTCTAAAACGCAGCGTTACGCAGCTGACCACTGTCAGATCAA